>NC_056748.1:277042710-277342710 GCF_019279795.1 Protopterus annectens
TACATCTGGAAGCCTGTGAGTGCGCACCCTCTGTCTGTCTCTGTCACTGATGTGGGGAGGTGGTCTGTCCCTGTTTGTGGTCTGCAAGAAATAGCAGAGTCTGGTAGGGTGCCTAACTGAAAAGTGAAGAACTGCTTAGTTGAGGGATTTGTAAATGTAAAAAAATCCCCATAATGAGATATTGTCCTTGTTGGAACTTGAATGGCCGTGAATCACAGCAAGGCACAGCAGTACAGTACAACTGAGTGCATTGGTGGAATGCAAATTGTGTTGCTTCAGTGATTTCTGTGAATCCCAAACTATATTGCTTTCTATATAATACTAATCACAAGCAAACAGCTGAATGCGAACTAATTATGGAATCTTGCATAAACTAATTGATTACTAGGTTTACAGCATGTTATGATACAATAAAGTATTTTGCACTGTTTAGTATCTCCTGTTACTATAACAAAATCATATAGTGCTGCTATGATTAAAACTGATGTAAGACTGCGGGTGTAGTAGCTGACACAGTGGATATAATTGCTTCATACCATTTATCACCTTAATGATAAACTGAGTGCATTAAATGTGTAAGTTTACCTTAAAACAGTGTAACATGTTAGAAGATTCTGGAAAAATTGTAATCCGTTATATTAAAAAAAATAAATAAATAAATGTAACTGAGATGTACTGTGTAATCATCAGATGTTAGAGACACTGGTAAAAAGAACCTTGCTAAATGATCATTAACTAATTTTAAATAAAAAATGGGTTGGAGTTTGTTTAGGGTGGACTAGACTTTGATATACTTAAAGGTCTGTTAAAGATGTACAGGAAAAGCACAGTTGTTATGCTGGTAATTGAAAAATAAGTGTGCCGTCAGTTGTTCTTATTATGCAATTAATAGACAACTCAGCATCTCTGCTCATGTCTTACGGGTGGTAATTTTCATATGTTCATTATAGTTTAGTCCACATAACAGTAATCCTTATTACATCTGACAGTGAATGTTGAACCATTTTCTGGGTTTAAGTTTCATTAAAGGACGTACTTCTTTCTCTTTACATTATGATTTTTAAATAACAAGCTGCTCAGTTGTGGCTTTGCTGCATTTGAGAGCAAAATCTGGTTGCACTCTCTCTCTTTGTATAACAAAACATTAATACTACTAGTTTCTGGAACCCTGACAGCAAATCTGTATTTTGCAGTGGCAGTCTCGGGCTGCTTAGCATGCAGTCCTACATGTCTCAGTAGTTAGAGTAGCTGCCTTGATATTCTGGTAGGCTTTGAAGTCATAATAATTTTTCTTTTTACGGCCGTTGATCTTGATTTGTCTTTCAAGAGCATTCTTTATATCCCTAATAAGAAGGCAGTGCCCGTCTTAACTCACTTGTGTTGTTAAACATCTCAGATGCACTTATTTTTCTCCCATTCATTGAGTTGGTGTCTGAAAGATACATGTAGTCTCTCTAAAGGTATGGTGTTGCTCCTTAGATCTTTGGTAGTCTGAGATAGAACAGGACTCTCCCAAAATCTTGTTAGTGACTACCTTTTGGCCCAGACAGCAATGGTTCACTCTTCTTCTACACCTAGCCAAGGGCAATCACCTCAACTTACCGCACAGGATGGACCTACTCACACAAGACAAGGGGTCTCTCATCCATCCTCACTTGTCCACTTTTCAACTGATACTGTAGGTGATGCTGTTTTGATCCCTTTTAGGCATCTTTTTTTCTGAGGACATGTTTTTGGTTCTGCGGGGGGCCAGGAAAATCTTATTTATCCAAGTAGAAGAAATTTTTTGCCTAGTGTCTTGCTTGTAACCCAGATCCACTTTCTGTGGAAGTTCCTTTGGTTTTTCTCTCATTTGTATGATTTGCTCTATACTGGGTTGGCATACTCTTCAGTTAAAACTCACCTTTCAGCTATTTCTGCTGGTCTTCTTTTGACTCCTCCTTTGGATTCTAGGTTTGATGTCAGACAATTTATTAAAGGCATCCTTCATATTATGCCTCCCAGGAAGCTTATTTCTCCTTCCTGGAACTTTAGTTTTGTTCTTGAGAAATTGACTCAGGCTTATTTTGAGCCTGCAACTTCAGCGTCCTTACAGCATTGTACTTGGAAGACTGTTGTTCTTTTGACACTTATTTCACCTAGAAGGGTGTCTGAGCTTCAGGCCCTTATGGCTGTCCCTCCTTTTTGAGTTTTTTCATAGGGACAGGGTGTCTCTTCACTCTAATCCTCCTTTTATGTGCAAGATGGTTAATGAGTGCTGTCTTAACCAGTCTATTCATTTGCCCACTTTTTTCCCTTCACTGCAGTCCACTAGTGAGAACGTTCTTCACACCATGGATTTGCATAGACAACTCTTATACTATTTAGATAAAACTAAAGCCATTCATAAATATGAACAACTTTTGTTTCCTTTTATCCTAGGTCTCTAGGTTTGGCTGTTTCCAAGCAAAAAGTTTCTTCTTGGATCTCTAAGGCCATTTCCTTTTGTTACTTTTTCATGGGAAAAGCCTTTTGACATCTGTAAAGGCTAATTCTACCAGGGTTGTGGATTTGCGTGGTGATTGTTTCAATAGATTGAATACCAATTCCATTACTGAGTCGGCTACTTGGACTGTTGTGCATACATTTACTAAGTATTGTAATCTGGATGTGGTTTCCAGGGCTAGAGCCTGTTTTGCCAGGGCTATCCTGCAAGGCTTTCATGAGAGAGCTGATGGATCTTCCTCCTCCCATGTTTCCTTTTCAGCTTTTGTACTCTCCCTTGAGTAAGGAATACTGCAATAGTGATGTGGAAGAACATAGTACCACTGAGTAAAATCTTACAGCTGTATAAAATCTTACCATAACAGTAGATGCCCTTCCCTTCACTGTTGCAGTATTTGCTCCCTCTCTCCTCCCCCTTTTCTTCACTCCATTTCCTTTTGGATGCACATATTCCTTGTTTGCTAATTAGACAGTTTCTCCTGGGGCTATTCACTTCTGAGGTAAGTACAGCTGTACATCACTTTTATGACCTACGCTGTGAGCTGGGAGCATACATGTGACATAACAACATCCTTAAAATCCTAAGGCTTTGGTATACTGGCCAGATGTTGAACTACCCATGGCAGGGGATCCCTTGAGTAAGAAATACTGCAACAGTGAAGGGAAGGACATCTACTGTTATGGTAGATTTTTACACAATTGTACTTTCCTAGATGTTGATGTCCTGTTCGGCTCAAGTAACTGCTCTTCAATGTGCTTTTTGACCAATTCACTGCAGATTGCGAAGCACCTGAGATGAAAGTTAGTACCTCATAATCAGAGGTCATGATTCTCTCATGAAAAATAGTAAACAGCTGTCTTACCTAAGAGGGCTGCAGATACCTTAAGTGGAGGAGTTTAAGCATCATAGAAACTTTCTGACACCCATAGGTAAAGGGATTCAGGAAACTGATCATTCGATAGTTGCAATAGTGGCAGTATTAACATGTACTGTACCAAACTGTGATGGTCAGGGTACAGCTGACCCACGCACACAGAGTTTACTAGACAGTCTATGTCCCTTGTTGTTGGCTGTGATTATAAACTTTAGTAAGTGTCTGAGAGGATGAGATCATGAATACAAGTGGCACTGATGAGGTTCCTTTCACAGGGCAGATGGACTCAGTCTCCAGAACAAAGTTTGGAGACTGTCAGTCTGGGAGGATTTCAAAGTGCTGTTCAGAAATAAGACCAAATTAGAGGTTTTCTGCATTGTTAGGAATGAAACTTAGTATGGTCAGATAAGGATGCAGTGTCCTGGGTACATGTGCAATAACCACCGTGGATAGATAATGGTTAGGAGCCTAAAGACTAGGTTTCTCTGCACATACTGTTTAATAAAGGTAATATATATTGTATGGTGTTCTCCAAGTGCCTTGTTTAATATATGCGGTACTTCATATGGTGTTCTCTGAGTACCTTGTTTAATATATGTGGTACCTTATATGGTGTTCTGTAAGTACTTTATTTAATATGTGTGGTACTTCATGGGTGTTCTCTAAGTACCTTGTTTAATATATGTGGTACTTCATATGGTGTTAGCTAGTATGGGGTAGGACTGCCATCCCATCCTGCAGACCTGAAATTGGCAAATTCTGTAATTTTGATTGGGACTCAAAACATTATGGCACATATTAGTACACAAGGTGGAATATCAGCAGGTCAGTGGCCTTATTAAGATGAGCAGGATGCTGTCTTGTAGCTTAAGGGAGAAGAGGAAGGGGGACTGTAAAACTCATTAAAGATGGGAGCTTAGAAGTAACTCTACTCTTGTTGCAAAGACATGCAAATGCTGTTGTGTTTTCAGATGTGCGGTGGTATTTTTGAGTTAAGTCACATGTAGTTTGCCAGACTTGCACCTTCTTTTGCCCACTGTTAACCACTCAGTCTGATTTAACTTCTGTTATATTTGTGACGGGAGACATCAGACCTAGACTTAGGTCTGATGACAGCATAGCTTTTAAGTTCTGTGCCACTGTATAGTAGAAAATAGCTATTAATGTTTTTTTATGGTCAAGGGACATGTCTGTTTATGCATTTAGTCATTAATAATATATTTAACCAGCCAGCTGCTGACAAAAAGTATAACTTTTATGATCTAAGACGGACCACATGACTTTCCTCTAGAACTTGTATTATGTACTTCATAGAAGGAGAACCATTACAATCTGTGGGATTCCAGATGTGGCTCTTCCAGGACTTCACATCAGAGACCAGTCAGAATAGGAAAGCATTTGTGGAGATCCAGCATTTATGTTTTAGGAACAATTTGTCTGCAGCTTTTGTACACCTAACAACTATGCAAATTAAGTGCAAAATTCATACTTTTTTTCTGACCCTGGAGGTAACTTTGGCCTTTTTGAAAAACCGGTTGGAAAAGACTTTTGTCTGTGACCTTGCATTGCATTGCACCTTAACCCACCACTACTTCTGTGACTGCTGGGACAATTTGCTGATTTTGAAATATGGCTTTTCTCATTTGAAGTATCCCAGTAGCAGAGATAACTTAGGACTTTTAGTCAGTAGTCCCCCTTAATTTTCAAAAGAAAACTGTGATCAGACAGCTTTTCCATATTACTACATGTAATTTGTATGACTTGTTAGATGTAGGCAAGAAACAAACCATGGATACAGCTGCTGATAGAGATGCCGGTACAAATTCTACTTCCTGTTCGCCTTCTTACCTGCAGGCACATCCAAAAGAGACACTAAACCTCATAAGAATAACCATAGATAGCCTCCTCGCAGTGAGAAGAATCCACCTTGAAGATGAGATCCATAGCTATGTAAACCACGTCCACTAGGTCTTTCCAACTTCTAATGATTGGATCCAAAAGGTGTACTTCCAACAGTCCTGTTTCATCCTAATAGTGTTGCACAGTTTATCAGTATTGTCAGTGGCTGGCACTCCTGATTTTGCATCAGTTATTGGACCTTTGATCTTATTCTAATGCCAGCTATAGATATTGTAGTTGCTGGACTTCAGATCCTACTGTCTTAATCTCACAGGGAGACTCTCTCTCTCTTTGGGCTTTTCCTGGTTAGGGGTCGCCACAGCAGATCACCTTGTCCGCTCATGACTGGCAGTGTAGTTTTTACGGTGTCGAGTTGCCAGCCCGGCTCCCAACCTTCCACAGAAGGCACTCACGCCTAGGGCCAATTTTAGCGTGTCCAATCCACTTGCAGCATGTCTTTGGGGATGTGAGAGGAAACTGGAGCACCCAGAGGAAACCCACACGACCACAGGGAGGACATGCAGACTCTGCACAGAACACAATCCAGCTGAAGATCGAACCAGAGAGCCTCTTGCTGTGAAGCGACAATGCTAAACGCTGCACCACCATGGCCGTCCAGGGAGACTAGTGTTACATATTCTTTCCCTTATTCATTATCTCACCTGTATTAGGCTAGTTGTTTGAATTCATTCTGTTGTTGTGCTTTCAAAGGTTATCTAGTTTTTGCAAGCATTTGTTTGACAAGTTTTTTCCTCTTGCATAGTCCACTTTACTCTTATTTGTCACATATAGGCAGAAGATTTTTACAGCATGTAAACAAGTAGCTGTTGTCAGTTACCTGCTGTTAAAGTCAGAGGTTAAATACATTACTGTTAGAGCACTTAATACCCCTCAGGTACGACATGCTTTTCTCATTTTTTTTAAACTTTATGGACATTGCAGTGCTTCAGAGAACTAAATGTCGTATGCAGGAGTAACAGAGTACTGCAGTACACACCTCAGCACAAATCTCAAAGGATGGAGGCCTTATCTTGGTTCCTTTTTTAATAAGCTTAAAACCCAAAGTAGTTATAACAGAGAGTGGACTTCAGCTAAGATGATCACACCTGCAGGATCTTTAATTGTCAGAGTCACCAGTGGTCCTTGACCTCATTGCCTCCTCCATTTCATTTGAAGCATTAGAAGTGTTTGACCAAGAGCAGAGTCTCTTTGTTCTTACAGGGGACGTTGGCATAGCTCTAGACTTTGATGGACAGCTGTCTACTACCTTAGACCACTATGACAAGTCTCCAAATTGATGTTTGACTATTTATAGAGTTTTGACTAAACTGATGTGTGCTGGATTCTCCTTCCACATGACCATGGCTACACTTTTTCCAACCTGTTAATAGATTAGATTACTGGTTAGCTTAAGAATTGCTTATTTATCACAAGTGTGCAGACTGTGCTGTTTGATAGTTAATGATGCTGTTATAAACTGTTCATCCCCAAGATAGCTCTCATCTGCTATGAAGGTTTGATCCAGTAATCCTCTATGAAAAAGCCCCTAGGGATTTCTTGATAAATGGGAATGGGCTTATATTAACCAAGTGGGATATCTTGAAATTGAAAATACAAGAGTGATGTATTACTACAAAAGGCATAACTAATATCTTCTGTGCATGCCAAACAGATAGAGGTAGAGTATCTCTGAAAGTAAACAATGAAATATGTGATGTTCATCATATTGATCACTGCTGCAGTAGTCTTAGCAATATGGGTTATGCCCTGCCAAAGTTATAAGAACTGGCCAGCCTCCAAAGCTTCAGGGCACCTTCCACGTGCTCAAACCTTTGGGCAGCTCAAGATAAGCTGCTTAAGATCACAGGTTTGGGTGCCAAGCCCTTCAGAGCTTTCCTGACATTGAAGAGAACGCTCCTGTATGGGCTTTTGAGGATTGGCGGTTGACTTGTGATGGTCCTTTGCTGGGCAGATACGTTCCCTTTGATTGAAACCTTCCACATAAAAAAGTTATTATTTTGATGTACTTTTCTGCGTAGGAAAGTTATTTTTACTCAATTAGTTTGTCTTAATGGACTGTAAAAAGACTTAACTGTACTTTTAAATGGGAGTGCACTTTTTTCCTGTCAGCTTTAAAGTTGTTTAAAGTAGTTGTGGTGAAATTGTGTTTATTTTTACTTTTTGGGGCTGGCAATGTGTATTAAAGTGCTTTTTACTGCATTTTTGGAAGAAAAAATTACTCAACATTTTTACTGGCTTATGCTGCTTTTTTCTCTTTGAAAAAAGCACCATTTTCAACTTGACCATGGAACAAACTACTCATCCCATGGTCAGTTCTCTCTCCAGCAACAAAAAGAAATAGTTAAGCAGACAGATTTTGCCACCTCAGTAGACTAGCAGTTTGCCACAGATGCTGGTGGGTGACTCTGCTGTGGCCATAGCTGGTTTTCCAGACCAGTCCTTTTTACCTCAGATCTCTCTGCTGTAGCACCTACAGCCACTATAGACTGGGGGTTGTCTGTCTCAAGAGAGGGAACAGTGAAGGCTTCCCTGTTTTATTCAGACTGTTGTGCCCATTTCAGATTTGAACATCTACTGCTATGATACATTTACTTACACAACTGTTCTTTGCAGCCTTCTTCAGAAATGAGGAAGTGTTAATAGTATATAGGAAAAGCAAAATAGGTTTAGCAAAGTATCAAAAGAAATTTACTATCCTCTACCAGGAATGAGTGGTCATACTGTCTCGGGCACTATGTAGAAAAACAGGAAAATTAGTGGCTTATAACTTAAGGAAACTGATGCAACAGAGCACCATTCAAAACTGTGGAGGATAACATCCATTAATTAATTCCATTGATATCAACAAAGTGTGCCAAACTTTTGCTCTAAACTTTATGCCTCTCCATGAACCCTCTTGTTAAGTAAAAGCCTCTTTCATAGCATGCTGCTTAATCTTCTCCATCTAGAAGTGAGTAATTCAACCTTATTAGGCACTCTGATAACTCAGAGTGAAATTCAGTCTGCTGTACAGCAGAACCCTTGGGTACATGGATCTTGATGAAATTAATGCCAAGATTTACAAATTACTGTAGCTGTATCCTCACGAATGCATGTTAACAGATGTAATCTTCCAGTAACAATCCATCATCCTTAAAGACATCCCTAGTTATTGTTCTCCTCAAAGTCAGAAAAAGTGCTACCCAAGGTGGACAGTTATATCTCCATTTCCCTCATAAATATTGAGGTTAAATTTTATGCAAAGAACATAAAATCATAGGAAGTTACTAGGTTAATGGCCCTAGAGCCCTTATAAGCCTATCCAAGTTCTGCCGTTGTTTCCACAAGGAGCACATATTGCCCCGTTGAAGAGAGACACAGGTGGAACTGCCTGATTGTGGGCTGTCCTTCCCTGCCTCTTTTCTGTAAGCTAATTAGTAACCTCCAGTCAGAATTCATGGGGGAAGGGGGGCAAGTACAGATTGCCTTCTTGAATTTTGAGTTTCCTTTGATTTTCTCTAGTGTTTTTTGAGGTGATATCAGTTTTCTGTAGTGTTTTTGGAGGTGCTATCAGTCAGCTTTATTTCCACTTAATTCATTGTGCAGTAAAAACACGATACAGTTCTTCCTTCTCCTCTGTTCTTAGAAACTCAAACATTTCTGCCCCCTTGTCCATTGTGGAGGTGAACCAGTCAGGGTTGTGCTTTGTTCACTGACCTGTTGACCATTTAGTTTAAATATTAGTGAGCTTAGAACTAGTTTAACTCTGTGGTATTGGGAACCATTTTAGTATTTATGCGTATGAGAGAGCTAGGCAATAGTGTTCTGTTCATGGGACAAGGGCAATAAATCTTACATGTTCTGTTGGCTGTGGTCTGTAGACTTGTGAGGTTCTTGTTTGAAGCAGAATAAATTAATAGCTGCGAAAGGAGTACTGATTTGCCATTTCCTATCCTTCATTGTGGTGATAGAAAGTTGGGAGATGTTTCTTGCACAGAAAAGGAATTAATTGATTTTGTTTACATATGATTCTGGACATTAAAGTTTTGATTTATACAGATTCCTAGGTCCTTAAAGTTCCGAGTGGTTTATAGAGGTGTTTGGTTACTGTGAACTATGTGGGCACATGGGGTGGGGGGGCAGAGATCAGAAGAAACTTTTATTGGGTACTGAGCATCATTGTTTTAATATATTCAGGCTGAGTTTCTCTTATGTAAACAAATTAGACAGTTGTAGGATGTTGACCTCAAGCTATTTAATTATTTTCTATGAGGAATCAGACCTGTAGATCACCATGCCATCTCACTTTTCACTTTCTCCAGTTGTTTAAGATTTGTAATACTGTGATAGAAGTGGACCCCATTCCTTTGTCATTGTATAGAGTTCATGAAATTAGTATTGCTTCACTCTTTGATGTTGATCAAGAATGGTATTTGGTATTCTCAGCACCTGCAATGTACCCAGATTTGCCACGGCTTGCAGTTCATATGGGATTACAAGTATTGGTAGCATATTTAAGCAAGCTTGAAAATTATTTTTATTAGTCCTGTCACTCCTACTACTACCATTGAAACTGTATGGATGTCTTTATTACACATTGTTTTTCTTTCTGCTTGCAAATCCTGGTATTTTATGAATTTGTGTCTTTCATTACATAAGACACTATAATTGCTGGGTGCAGCAAATTCAGTGATTAATGCTGCTTTTTTCTTTTTTTTTTTTTTCTTGGACTACTATATCTGGTTTCCTTGCATCTGTTTTTTGAGCTGTTGGCATTAGGTGATCCCATATGATTAAGACTTCATTTGTCAGTAATGCTTTGTGGTTCATGTTTCCATTGCTTCCATTGTATTTCTAGTGTTCACAATATTGGGATGTATTGTGAAATAGAAGACTAACAGAATTAATGTGAGAGGTGTAATGAACACATAATTAATGTGAAAGGTGTAATGTAAAATCTAAGTTGGTCACTGTTATGCTGTAGAAATGCCCAAATAATTTCCCTGTCAGGTAAACATGTCAATGATGATGCTACATGCATTTAAGAATAACCTTAATTAAGCTTGAATTACCTTAAACATAATCAACAAATCATAATGTAAATGTTTGCCATATCCAATAAACATAGTTTACTTGTAGTATGGAAACAAAATGGAATGACATTTACATTTATTCCAAGAGACAGCTAATTTACAGTTGTTTTAAAAAAGAAATTCCATTTTCATGAGCTGAAATTTTACCAGAATAATGCCCACAATTATTAAATGTAATTAATATATGGTCATTAATGTTAGTCTGTATTGTTTTAGTGCTTTTTATGTAAAATAGAAACAGCTTCTAAGTACAGAATTGGAAATAAAGCAGGCATTTTTTAAAAGTAGTAAATACAAAAATTACAGAGACTAAATGTACTAACCCAAAATATCCAGTTCCGTGAAACATTTTTTTCTAGTACTTGTTCCAAATTCTAGAATGTTATGGTATTTTCTCAGAAAATTTGAAACTCAATGACATTGTTCATTCCCAATTGACTTTAAAATGGCTCATTTGATGTTGTAAAACACTTCCTACATTTAATTTGATTACGTCAGCCAACCAAATATGTGAATGCATTGAGGATATAGACTCCACCATTCTGATTGCAGGAATTATTGTACTGCACAGAGTATACATTTGAGAGTTTTTGCTGGTCATAACCAGATTATCATAATTTTGAGAGCGTTCCAATTGTGGTTTACCTTTCAAACCTTGCTCAAATTATTCCCATTTAAAACAATTCTTGAACGTCAGTAAACTGGTTATAGCTGGAAACATAGTCATAGTACTCTATATAGAGCTTTTGTACAGTGATTAAAAAAAATTCTAAGCCGTGCAGTATTTAAAAAACACTAATGTTACTGAATACAGACAAGGTGTTAGATATAGCTTCAGTCTTTTGCATAAACATGTTTGGTGTGATTACTTCCACATTATATCATAATAAATACGAAAGTAGCTCCTTAATTAAGATTGTTTTGTATGGATATTTTTTTATAAACACTACAGTTGCAATAAATACTCTGTGGTACAACTTTGGATTAATTACTGTGAATTAACATTATGCACTATTTTAATAAAAGTGTCATGCTACACACTGCTAATGGTTTCTAATATCTTAATTGCAGTGTCAGAGTACCCTATAATCTTAAAAGAAGAGATCCAGCCTTACCAGCTACATGGCTTACAGAGACAAAGTCCTGACTATGGAACAGACAACCTGAGGTTGAATAGTGGATTGAGCATCTGTAGAAGATGGCTAGAGAGGATGGAAGGGACTGGCTGCTGCCAGCTGTCCCATCACTGTGGATGAGGGAGATGGCTCTGGCTCACCAGAAGGGTGACACATATTCAGTGCACTAGGTGCTACATGCTGGAATTTGAGTCTGCCAAGTGGGTACTGTCACGGTGCATTTTGCACTGCAGCCAAGGAGAATTGGTGTGTAGAGGTATGCATCCCTGTGGAAGACAGCAGTTAGCAGATCTCTGAAGAGCTGCTGAGGGAAGTGCACCCAGGGAGATAAAGGTAGGCCACGCTTTTCAAGACTAGCCTACTTGCCCTTTGTTTACCACCAGACTCTCAGTAGGGAGCAGAGAGCTGATGGAGATTCCCAGTCAAGAATGAATGGAACATAGGGCTCTTCCCTAGCTTGGGAATTTTGACTCCAGTGGCTTTGAAACAAATGAGCAAGTTGGGTGCCAGTTATGGAGCATTGGACAGGGTCCGGTGGTGGAGAAAAAAAGTAAAAGAGGAGGCTCAGTCTTTGTACCCAGCAAGATTAATGCCAGAGTCAGCTAAAACTTTCTTAGGTGGCTTCATGAATGCTTGCACTTTTGATCATTTTTGTCATGATGTAAACTGGTAGAAGTAAATGACCCTGAAAAAATGTCCCCAGACTTAAGTTTTAGTTTTTTGTCATTTTCAGCCCAGATTGTAAACAGACAACTTTTGCATTGTCTCTCTGTTTTCACTTCTCATCTATTGCCATGAAGGACTCTCTATTTCTAACTTTTTTTCTGTTAGAAATCTCCTTTATTTATGGAAGTTTGGAGCCTTAGACTCTGTACTGGATTTTTTTTATGTCTCCATGATATTTTCTTAAATGCACCTATGGTAGAGGAGATTTGACTGCAGGTGTGTACACTCAGTGTTTAAACTACTAAGAAAAATCGTGCAATTTTTTTCAGATCTGTTTTGTGTTGAGACTTTAAGCTTAACAAAAGTGTCAGGAGAAATTACTCATCCAGTTGTCTGAGCAGTCTTTGCCTGATCATACCTCTGGGCAATGACAGCTGGTAACTTCAAAAGTAAGCGGGGCTGCAGGAAGCAGCTGAATGGGTGGGACTAACTAGAATAGCTTGAGGCTTTATTACAGCCTGTCATTGTTCATTAACTATAATCAAACAACAGATATGGTCATCTGCTGATTTCCTCAGTATGTACTCAGTCGTTATAACCACACTAATAACTGAACACCCGTTATCATTTGTTTGACTTGAAATCAACAAGGCAAGTCTTAGGTGAAATGAAGCCTAGACAAAGGACTCCAGTGGGCTTCCCTGTTATGCATTAGTTCCCCCTGCACTTCCTTAGTAACCCTCCCATGTTTTTCTCTCATCCTGGCCCCACACCATCCAGGCAGATTATGTCTTTCTTGCTTTTTCACACTTTGTCTTACTTTTTAGTGTCCTTGATTCTTGAGTTAAGAGGTTGACATATGTTGGGTAGGGGGAGTTGCAGTGTACTACACACACTATTTCGTTGGCAGTAAGATTTTCACATGGCTTTTCTGTAGATGAAAATTAGTGTAACTGTTATTCCGGCTTTGCAGAAAAAAGTATCAATTTGTGTGTTACCAACTGGAACACTTTACTCTGGCAACTTTTAACACAGTCAGATATCTGATGCGAGTGCATTCAATAAAATGGCCATTGTTGATGAGCATGTGTTTGGGCCCCTCTCCCATCCTATTTGTCCCAGTGTGCCAGGAGTGTTTTCTCTTCAGCTAACATCCCTAGTTTCTATGATAGCTTGGCCAGTACCATTGATTTTAAGGATGGTAATAACTGCTGTCATCAGTGACAGTGACAGTGTCTTTTGACTTGCCTGTTTTTTAGTGTGGATATTAACCACTACTGTGATGTCGCAGGTCACAGTTCTATTGGCATTGGTCTTTCAGACCCAAATGAGTGTGTTACTGGTACTCTTGACACCAATGCCATTGTTGATGCCAGGTTGTTTAACATCAGGCTTTGCAGAAAAAGAATCAATTTGTGTGAAACCAGCTAGAATACTTTACTGTGGCAATTTTAACACAGATATCTGATAAGTGTATATTCAATAAAGTGGCTGTTATTGATAAGCATGTGTTTGGTGCCCTCCCCCATCCCATTTGTCCCAGTGTGCCAGGAGTGTTTTGGACTGGCATTTACTCTTCAGCTAACATCCCTAGTTTCTATGATAGCTTGGCCAGTGCCATTGATTTTCAGGATGATGATAGCTGCTGTAATCAGTCTCAGTGACAGTATCTTCTGACTTGCCTATTTTTCAGTGGCAATATTAACTGCTACTGTGATGTCGCAGATCTCAGTTCTATTGACATTTGTCTTTCTTCCAAGTTTTTTTCTTTGTCCTACAAGCCACCTCCCCCTCTGAAGAAACCCTCAAAAGCACTCACCAAGGCTAAACATTTTGATTCTCCAATTAATTTCTTCAGCTGAGGACTTGGATGATTGAAAGGGCATGAGTTTCTTGGACTCCCTTCCCCATGGGGTCATGTGTGGGGTCATTTACTGCACTGTTATAACTTGTTGATACTTGTGAACCTCTGCTATCTCTGAAAAAACAAAAAAAACAAAACAAAAAAAATCTTGCTTTTTTCCCACTTTTCTGAGATTTAAAAAAGTTCAGTTACAGGCTTGCTGTTCTTGAACTGTTTGTAAGTTTCTGTGAGGCCATTTTTTGCTTGGGCTAAAGGGAAGTCTCTCTGTTGATCAGTGGCAGTGAAAAACATTGAGCAGCCTGCCTGCCCCTGTGGGAGTGGTTACTGACTTGAAACTGTAGTTTTATTGGCCATTTTGGGTCAATTCCAAAACTCCTTCATCTTCCTCTCTTAAAACCTGGTTGCCTCGTGGTTTTGCGTCTTTTCAGGCTTGTTGGCTGTTGGTGAAGCACCCACCAAGAGGAGAAAACGCTGAGAGAAGAAAGGAGCCACTTTTGAGATTTTAAGTATTTTTCCTCTGTTTATTTGCTAAGTTTTTCTGCATAGCCGCCTATTTTGAGCATTTTCTGGCTTGTTAAATTTGATTTCTGCATTAGTAACTGTATTTAGAGCACAACCTAGAGCTGTTTACTGAATTTCCTGTTTGCACTTATTTTTAAAATCGCTTTTTTCTCAAAACTTGCATTTTATCTGTCTTTGGCCTAGCACTCTTGTGTGGGGTCATTTACTGCACTGTTATAACTTGTTGATACTTGTGAACCTCTGCTATCTCTGAAAAACAAAAAACAAACAAAAATCTTGCTTTTCCCCACTTTTCTGAGATTTAAAAAAGTTCAGTTACAGGCTTGCTGTTCTTGAACTGTTTGTAAGTTTCTGTGAGGCCATTTTTTGCTTGGGCTAAAGGGAAGTCTCTCTGTTGATCAGTGGCAGTGAAAACATTGAGCAGCCTGCCTGCCCCTGTGGGAGTGGTTACTGACTTGAAACTGTAGTTTTATTGGCCATTTTGGGTCAATTCCAAAACTCCTTCATCTTCCTCTCTTAAAACCCTCTTTATGCTGCTTTTGTGCATAGCGCAACAGCGGCAGCTACTAATTGGGTTTAAACTATTCCTGGCTCCACAAAGTCTGCTCTTCACTTTTTCCCTTAGAACTGCTCTATCTCTCAATTTAAACACCATATTCTCATTCTAAGGCCCTTCACTGGTCCAATTAAGTAATCCTACAAGTTAGCACTATTAAACCATAAGCGCTACTTACTCTTATACTCTCTACGATTACCCTGTCCTCTATTGGTCCATCTTAAATTCAGTTTCCCTATTACTCTAGCATGTCCAAAGGTCAGTCAATGGTTTCCTCTCCAGTCCAGCTGGTGAATCTGGGAATTTTGAGGCAATGTTACAACTGTCTCATGTACACGGACAACCCTCTCCTTCTCCAAACAGGTTCAAATATATGTGAGAGATGCAACTATTTAGCCAAACTGGAGGCTGAGCTCTCTCATCTCAAAACTAGTGTAACCAGTCAGGAGGAGAAGGTAACCTCACACAACACAATTCCAGTATCACATAGTCCCACCACATCAGTGAACCAAACACATAAATACACAAAAACATACTGGGAGGCTCTAAATAAAAATCTACCTAAGCAACAGAGACCTCCAAAGCAGACATCCAAGCAAACACTACCTCAAAACAAAACACACACAACACATAACCCACAAAGTCAGTGTGCCAAGCAGCCACAGCCCTTAAGGCTGAATAACACACCTGATACTCTTGTTATAGGTGACTCTATTGTCCGACACACTGACGTCCCGCTCACCAGGCTGAATAAAGAGAAGGTCACAGTGAGCTGCCTGTCGGGTGCTAGGATCCGACACAACGCAAGCACTCAGGTCACTCCAAAGCAAATACAAATATGACTCAGTCATTGTACATGCTGGTGTGAATGACCTGAGACGTACCTCCCTGGACTACATGAAGAGGCATAGAGGAGCTCTCTGATCATGTAGCCCAGGCTGGTATGACCCTAACCTTGAGCAGCATCTTACCCTCACCTAGAATGATGCCACAGTACAAAGACAAAATGATCGATTTTAACAATTGGCTAAAATTTTGGTGTCATTCAAAGGGGATCCAGTGTCTGTCAGCCTGGGCTGACATGCTCAACAAGCCATGTTGCTTCGCTAGGGACGGCTTGCACCTGTCACCACTGGGCTTTCGGATATTGGCAAAGGCTCTTGCCACCCCCATAGTGCCTTTTTTAGGCAAGGCTCAAAAGTCAAACCCACCCCCATAGACAGCACAAGGAACAAGAAACTAAGGGTAATGCTGCTAAATGCCAGAAGTCTTAACCTCAAGATGCACGCACTCGAAGCTGTCCTCAGTATGGAGAACATCGATATCTGTGCAGTGACAGAAACCTGGTTCAAGGCTCCAGAGAGCACCCCAGCACTGCCAGGCTATACCTCATATCATGCTTTTCGGCCCCAAAACCCGGACCGAACCACAAAAGGAGGGGGAGTTTCCATATTTATCAAGGATATCAACACCTCCAGGTTAGTGGCATTGCACGAAGTATCGGAGACCATCCATGTGCAACTAACAGTGGGCAAGACTGCTTTTCAGTTTATAGCATCCTACAGACCACCCTCTCAAAGTCAAGAATCCCACTCTGCTTTCCTGAAAACATTGGAGAACATGAAGATCTCTCCGAACACCATTATATTGGGCGACTTCAACTACCCAAACATTGACTGGGAGCACTACTCAAGCCCCAGCACCTTAGCCCAAAGATTCCTGGAAATTATAATCTCAAATGCTGTGGAACAACTAGTCACCACTCCCACAAGAGGGGACAACATACTGGACCTGATCATTACCAACATGGGGACTCTATGCTCCACACCAGAGGTATATCCCTCATTGGTAAGATCAGACCATAAATTAATTTCACTGGATGTCCACATCCCGACCCCACCCCCAGCCCAGAAAACCACAGTGAAAAACTTCTCAAAAGCGAACTTCTCACTTCTCAAAACTGAAGTGGAATCCTTCAAGGCCCCAGGGCCAGTGGAAACTACGGCCCAAACTGCAGAATCCTATATAAATGCATTCTACGGACATCTCCAGGAATGCATGGATCATGCTATCCCAAACAAAACCAAGACCCAATCATTCAAAGGCAGGCGTCCAGTCTGGTGGACCCCTGCCATAAGTAAACTGTACAACAGAAGGAGGAAGCTACTACATGATAGAGCAAAATCCCTAATAGGGAAGGCATCTCTGATCAGTACTAGCAAAAATTACGATCCCTCATAAAATCCTCCAAGGCCAGCTTCGAGAGAAAAATTGCACAGGACACCAAAGACAATCATAAGGCTTTTTTCAGTTATGTTAGAAACCTGGGATGCAACTCCCAGACTTGTTCTGAGTTGATTCTAAATGACAAAAAATACACTGAACCCACAGACATCGCCAGTGTCCTGGCAGACAGGTTCAGTGCAAACTCCCCCAAAAGAGCAAGTATCTATCCCGCAGAGGGCTGCCTCCCAAACATCTCAGATGCTCAGGTGAAGGCTGCCCTCTCCAAAGCAAAAACACTGCTTCCATGGGACCAGATGGCGTCCCAGGTTGCCTCCTACATGAACTACAAGAGGAACTAATCCCTCAAATAAAACAGCTATACAATCTCAGCCTCACTACAGGATATGTGCCCACAGAATGGCGTACAGCAACAGTGGTCCCACTCCACAAAGGTGGAGCCTCTACGGACCCTGGAAACTATCGCCCCATAAGCCTGACTAGCTTAGTCTGCAAGGCTATGGAGAGGATCATCATGGAGCTCATAAACAAAGACATTGGGGACCTACAGACACTAGATCCTACCCAGTTCAGCTTTGTCAAGGGCAGATCCTGCCTTTTGAACCTGGTTGACTTCTTTGAAACAGTCACCAAAGCCATAGATGAATGGAAGGTAGTCCACACAGCCTATCTGGACCTTGCAAAGGCATTTGACACAATACCCCAACTCAGGCATCATAGATAAGCTATCCAGCTTAAATATAAACCCTATGTCACAAGATGGGTCGCAAACTGGCTCAAAGACAGAACCCACAGAGTGAGAGTTGCTGGAGCCATGTCAGACTCGAAACCGGTCACAAGTGGTGTCCCACAGGGTTCTGTCCTGGGACCACTCTTGTTCGGTATATACTTTTCCGAGGTACAGGCAAACGTGGGAGGACTATGGCTCACCAAGTTCGCAGACGACTGCAAACTGGGCGCCATAATCAACTCTCCAGCTGACACAAACATCCTTCAAAAAGGTCTCACAGAGACAGATAACTGGTGCCAGCGCCATGATTTAAAGCTAAATGCCAAAAAATGTATAGTCATACCCTTTGGCAAAAACAATGTGCCCACATATTGCCACATAGGCGGAAACCCATTAAGTACAGAGAAAGTTATTAGGGACCTGGGGACCCAAGTTGATAGCAATCTCTCCTTTGAAAACCACATTGCCAAAGTGGTTAGAAAGACCTTCTACATAGCCCACCTCATCACGAAGGGTTTCACATCTAGATCAAGAGAGGTAATCGTGCCCCTTTATTCATCCCTCATCAGGCCCATCATAGAATACAATGCCCCTTTTGGGATGTACCTTACCCAACACTTGTAGCAATTAGAAAGACCCCAAAAGTATCTCACCAAGAGGATCAAGGGTCTCAAACAGATGTCATATGCTGCTCGGTTAATTAAACTCCAGCTCTACTCAGTTGCATACCGCCTACTTCGAGGCGATCTATGCCTGACATACAAAGCTATGTCAAATCCAGAATTAATGGACATGCTCCACCTCAGTAAATCTAAATCCCTTAGAGCCACATGCTCGAGGGACTTGAACCTCAGCACAGAAATAAACAGAACTTGCTGGAGGGACAGGTTCATAACCCAGAGGCTCCTTCTGGAATAGAATTCCAGTTCATGTGAGGCAGAGCACCTCACTGAATCTCTTCAAGAAGAATCTCGATAATTCGCTCTGGAATAGAATTCCAGTTCATGTGAGGCAGAGCACCTCACTGAATCTCTTCAAGAAGAATCTCGATAAGTGGATGGGGGATCGTAGGTTTGTCCCAGGGATTATTCCCGTGTCACTATTAGAGGGACAGTAAACTAAACCTTAAAAAGGGCACAGTATACTCAAATCAAGGGGTGGCGTAAGCCATACAGAATCGGGCTAGGCTTATAATTGCCCCAGGGCAGATAGCCTAGTATGAACCTATGAACCTCTGATGACCCTACAGTGGGTTTAAAAAGTGTACAACATCCCTGTTAAAATCCCAGGTTTTTGTGATACAAAAAAATGAGAACACAATAAATAATTTCAAAGCTTTTCCCACCTTTAATGTGACTTATAACCTGTACAATTCAATTGAAAAATAAATCTGTTACGGGAAAAAATATAAAAAATAAAAAACGTACAGTAAGCTGGTTGCATAAGTGTGCACACCCTTAAACTAATACTTTGTTGAAGCACCTTTTGATTTAATTACAGCATTCTGTCTTCTTGCATACACACCTGACATCAATTAAAGAGACTCTGATTAACCCCAAATAAAGTTCAGCTGTCCAGGTAGGATTTTCCTGGCATTTACTCAGTTGCTTGCTACAGCAAAAGCCATGGTTCGCAGAGAGCTTACAAAGCATCAGAGGTATCATATTGTTGAACGGTGTCAGTCAGGAGAAGGGTACAAAAAAATTTCCACAGCATTGGATATACCATGGAACACAGTGAAGACAGTCATCAAAAAGTGGAGAAAATATGGGACAGCAGTGACATTGCAAAGAAATGGACTTCCCTCCAAGATTGATGAAAATACAAGACAAAAACTGGTCAGGAAGGCTGCCAATATACCTACAGCAACACTGAAGGAGCTGCAGGAATTTCTGGGAAGTACTGGTTGTGTACTACATGTGACAACAATCTCCCGCATTCTCCATATGTCTGGACTATGGGTAGGGTTGCAAGACGGAAGCCTTTTCTTACACAGGAAAACATCCAGTCCCGGCTGAAATTTGTAAAACAATACATCAGGTCTCCCAAAAGCATGTGGGCAAATGTGTTATGGTCTGATGAGACCAAGGTTGAACTTTCTGGCCACAATTCCAAAAAGTATGTTTGGCACAAAAGCAACACTTCATATCACCAAAAGAACACCACCCTACAGTGAAGCTTGGTGGTGGCAGTATCATGCTTTGGAGTTGCTTTTCTTCAGCTGGAACTGGGGCTTTAGTCAAGATTGAGGGAATTATGAACTTTTCCAAATACCAGTCACTTTTGGCCCGAAACCTTCAGGCATCTGCTAGAAAGCTGAAGATAAACGACAATGATCCCAAGCATGCATCCAAATCAACAAAAGAATGGCTTCACCAGAAGAAAATTAAAGTTTTGGAATGGCCCAGCCAGAGTCAGGACCTAAATCCAATAAAAGATCTGTGGGGTGACCTGAAGAGGACTGTGCACAAGAGATGCCCTCATAATCTGACAGATTTGGAGTGCTTTTGAATGGAAGAGTGGGCAAATATTGCCAAGTCAAGATGTGCCATGCTAATAGACTTGTACCCAAGAAGACTGAATGTTGAAGCACCTTTTGATTTGATTACAGCAAAGTATTAGTTTAAGGGTGTGCACACGTATGCAACCAGCTTATTGTAGGTTTTTAATTTTTATATTTTTCCCCTAGCAGATTTGTTTGTTTTTCAATTGAATTGTACAGGTTATAGGTCACATTAAAGGTGGGAAAAGTTTTGAAATGATTTATTGTGGTCTCATTTTTTTTTATATCACAAAACTCTGGCATTTTAACAGGGGTGTGTACACTTTTTATACCCACTGTGTGTGTGTGTGTGTGTGTGTGTGTGTGTATATATATATATATATGTGTGTGTGTGTGTGTGTGTGTGTGTGTGTGTATGTATATGTATATATATATATATAGCTCCTTTCCTAGTTTTTCCTCCGGCTGCATAGAATTTTGCCATGATAAACATGGCTGTCCACCTACAGTCACTGTATAGACCTGATTAAACAGAAATATTGGTTGTTAGCCTGTGGCCACTGTAACCCAAAGGTTCTCTGCAATTCAGTACTGTAGACAGGACAGGAGCAGAGAAGTGTTATGATATGTTGTTACTTTCCGTTTTTGAATATGGTCAGTGTTGGGGTTACAAACATTTGTGAGTATGTTATGGGAACAGAAGCAAGGTGTAGGATTGTTTATCTGCAGTTCACGTTTCCTTGTCAGACTGGCATTGGAGCCTCCAACTCGGTCAGTACTAGGTAGAGTTCATCTTCCTAGTTAGTGATGGGTTTGTGGTTCTTGCGTATTAAGATGGGTTTTGGCTTTGGTTAGATAGTTGCTTATATTTCCTGTTGTTTGGACTTGCTCTGAGCTTTGGTGTTCCTTGGTGAATCCACCTCTGACATGGTGATGGAACTTCTCATGGCTGGACCAACACCTTGTTTGATTTGCATTTGTTTTACAACACTTAGAGGTCCTTAGTCTTGAACTGGTAGAATAGAGGAATTTCAGTGCTGTATCTTTTGATAATTTTGCAGGTACTTACTGTCTATAATAAGTCAGTCATCTCCTCAACCGATCTTCTCTGTTCATCTAACTCCACATGAATTCTGGTCTGTTGCATAGCTCCTTAAATTTAGAAGACAATGCGGAGCTTTAAGCATAAATGAAGATGTACTGGCCTCTTTGACATATTTGGGCTTGATGAGCACTATGTTACTTAGTCAGCAAAGAGCTGCCATAAAAAAGGCATTATCCTTTTTTAGGGAGATCTCTTTTGCTTCAGACCAATTAACTGTGCTCTTTCACATGGTTGAGAGGCTGATTTTTTTTCTTTTTACCTGTAGAGCACTTTTCTCCGATAAATGTAAGTTTGGAGCTCAGTTCTCTCCAACCAGACCTGGATTTCTGAAGACAGTTTCTTCTTCAATGATAAACTCCTTGGTCTTTATGAAAGCTTAAGTCATTAAATTTCTGTGAATTCTTCTGCTTGTTTTCTTGCATGCAGACTGGACTCTTGTCTTACGAGATTGACTTGATATGTAGGGCTGTTTGATTTTTTTAAGGCCGTCCCTGATTTTCCAGTGCGTCTGCTACTTTCACCCAATTGACCTATTCATTCCTACCCCTCCTAAGAGGTGGCTACCGGGTCCACAGGTACTCATCAGTCCCTACCCAAGAATAGCATACTAGGCCCATCCCCATGCATGGTGAGAGTCCTACTCACCAATGCCACACTAGGTCCATCCCCAGGAAAGGTGAGAGTCCTACTATCGGGGGAGCTCACTGTTGTTGCCCAGAGCAATTCAAAGGGCAGGCCTATCCTCTAGCAAGATCAGAACCCTAAGGCTTATGTGTTCCCTGGGATGGATACACTAGTCCCCTTCCCTCCATTAGATGTGAAAATTGGATGGAAGGAAGCAGATCAGTTTGAAGGTCGGGCAGATGTCCTTGACCCATTCCTGAAGTTCCTACTCCACATGCACCTCTTGAGCTCCACCATTACTGTAAGTTATAGGAAACATGCCCGCCTTCATGCAGCTCTTCCTCCAGCTTATTGCAGTGCACTTCTAGGGCAGCTTGTGCTCACTAGGGCCATCTTCATCAGGTGCTACACCCAATGCTTGTAGGTGTCATCCAACCAGTGAGGCAGAGACAGTGTCCTCCTCCCTCCACCAGGATAAGCAAGCCGGTAGAGGATGTTCACCGTCATCCACCCTTTCCCATTTCTTCCAAAACCAGTGCTGGAGTTGGGCATAGCTGTCTGGGTTGCATTTAGGGCTTCAGTACTCAATGCTACAGATTGAGCAGCTGGACCATATGATTTATCAGAGTCTCTTCTTTAAGTGTTTTTTTCCCCCTCCAGTTATATTAAAGAAGGCTTTCATTATCCCAGTCTTAAAGAAGTCTTCTTGTGATCCAGATGACTACTACTCCATTTCTAAGTTTCCATTTATTGTTAATATTATTGAGAAGGCTGTTAATTCATAGATGATTCAGTCTTACAGGAGTTTTGAGTTCATTACCCCTTCCAGTCCAGATTTCTTGCTAGACATAGTACTGAGAAGACTTGGATTATGAATGATCTCCTAATGACGACAGTGTTGTTATTCATCTTGGTCCTTTTGATCTGTTCTCTATATTTGATATGGCAGATCACCACATTCCTTTGGTCTACTTGCAGACATATACTGTGAGGCATCCGGTAAGAGCCTGAGTGGTTTGTCTCTCACTTCTTTGTAGGTTTTTAAAGCATACTGTCTAGCCGTAGCAGTTATATAGGTGTATGGGTGTGTCTTTTTTGTATGTATGGATATATTTATATATGCTTCCATGGAAGAACTTATTAGAGGGCGTGGTCTTCAGCATTAGTGTTGTGCATTGCTGTACTGTACTGTCACTCAACTGTGCATTCTGCTTTTTTCATCATCTAAGGATGGATGCCCTTTGTTAGGATTGTAATGCATCCACAGTCGGATGAATTGTTATTATATGAAGCTCAGCACCTCCAAGGCAGTGGTCGTGGGTTCATGCCACATTAAGAAACTCAAAAATCCTGATAATATTAACTCCCACCATCATTTTCATTATCAATCCATCGTTTATGGTGGTGATAAGTTAGAATTTGTGGATAAAGCTAAAAATGTTGGAGTGTTTTTACATCTGGTTGAGGTTTAGGGATTGAGTGTCCTATATATTGCATTGCTTTTTTCTTTTAATTTAAGGAACATAGCTCACATATCAAATACCTTATCCCATCAAAGGGCCTTCCTGAGGCTGTTTATTACCTGGTCTCCTCGCATCTCAGTTGTTCCAACTACTTATACCCGTGGCTCCCTAACACAGAACTTGTCTGGCTCTAGCTTGTGTAGACCTCTGAGCCCCAGTTACACAAAGCTGCTTCTTATGTTCTTTGTATCAGTGCAGTCTTGCAGAGTCCCGGCTCCCTAACACAGAACTTGTCTGGCTCTAGCTTGTGTAGACCTCTGAGCCCCAGTTACACAAAGCTGCTTCTTATGTTCTTTGTATCAGTGCAGTCTTGCAGAGTCCCGACTGGGTTGCTCATTCATTCACAAATTACTGGTCTCCATTCCTTGTGGTGTGTTCAGCTACATGTTCTTACAGCTTTCTTGTACAACCAGCATCTGATGTTCTAATGTTGGTGTTTTCTCCAGTCAGGCTTTTGCAGTAAAACAGCCTAGCTCTTAAGCCTTGCTGCCTAAGCCTCACTGCTTGTGGGTTCAGGTGTAAACACAACATTGTACTCTTGCATTCTGTCTAAGTTGCCACTATGCTTATACAGCCACTGAACCCGCAAGTGTTGGCGATGTATCACTCTTGCACTCCAGGTTCAAAATTAGAAAAAGGCTTTTTATCCGTGCTGGTTCAGCTATAAAATGGGAATCCTAGTACACACATTAAGTGTAGCTTGTTCTTTCTTTAATTTAACAAAATCAAACAAATTAATAAATAGTAGATGGATGCTGCTAATGTTCTGTAGTATATTAAAAACATTGTTGAAGGAATGAATTCAAAAGTCCTGTGGTATTTTATTGGAGGTGTCAGTTTTAAGAAGTGGAGATCTTCTTTATAGGCTTGATTTCTAGCTATATTTCCTTTTGTACCTTACAGGGAGTCAATTTTGAAGAAGTGGAGAGTTTCTTCACATTCTTAAAGAATATTAATGATGTAGACACGGCATTGAGTTTCTACCACATGGCTGGAGCATCTCTTGATAAAGGTAGGATGTCAAGTGTTCTAGATTCATTTTGTTCTTTTGGGTTAAACTTAATTTGTGAGCATATGCACTGTGTTTAAAGGAATACTTTTGTAACATCAGAACATATGAACTGCAGTGCATTTAAGACCAGGGCATAGCTTTTTTATCAGCCTGTATTTAGAGTTATGTATCATAGGTGTCTGCCATTATTAGACAAGCTTGCATGGGCAGTGGGTCTCCAATGCATAGCCCACATTTTGTCTACATCTTGTTAGAGCTTGAAATATGCTACTGTTCAAATCTGCTTCCATTTTGTACTGTCATAAATTCACTTCTCATTTTTCTCCTAGTTTGTCTTTTCTGTAATATACATTTATTTTTCATTTTGCCTTTTTTTCATGTTTTATTATGTGAACACTATTTGTGTTTTGTGAGGCTTTGTAGTGTAGAGAGATAAAGTCATGAATCTGATGTTATTAATCTTCGTTCATGCCTTACTGATGGGTTATCGGTCCCGTCTTCAGAACTTGGGCCTGCCACATATCGAGCTTGCATCAGCCAAAAAGTCTCGAGCCAAGGTCCTACCCAGAATGCTCTGCTCCCTGTTACTTCAGATCTCGATTGCCGCATTGCTGTACAGCTGTGTCAAGCCACTCTCTTCAGCTTAGTGTCCAATTTTTTAAAAGTTTTCTATATCGTTTCTCCTTTAAAGTTTTACTAACAGTTTCTGGTATTATTCTCCTACCCTATCGTATCCTTAAGACGCTCTTCCTTTAGTCTTTTTCTCTTTATTACCCTTTTCTTACCTTTGAGGTAATTCTTCATTACCATCGTTGGTAATCCTTCTTCCGTCTCTCTTCTTATCCCTTTGGATAGCATTTCCTCTTCTTTTTGGTACTGTTCTTCTTCTCCACATCATTATGTCAGATAAGAAAAGTAGCATTGGTTTTAAGCAGTGTAAGGATTGCGGCCATAAGTTACCGCTTTCCAATGGCCATGACTTATTTGTCTACTGTCTGAATGTCTCCCACCTTACTGTAGATCCCCCGTGTGGGATTTGTAGAAATTTTTCAACCAGGACTCTTAACGAGAGAAAGAACAAATTAATCTTGAAAGGTCTTCTCAAATCTCCTTTCTGTGAGGCTGTTTCTGTGTCAGAGGGCTCACCTCCTGGTATACCCCTTAAGAGGCATTCTTCCTCTTACTCATCAAGGTCGCTTCCTTCATCTCCCTCTGGAGATCATAGGGAGTCAACTGATAAGAAGATAAAATTGACTACTGCTTTGGCGCTGCTACCTGTGACTCTGTCGGCTCCAGGCTCGGCACTGCCCCAGCTGATTCTTGCTCCAGCTATGTCCTCCTTATCGACACCGGCACCGGAGTTCCCGGTGCAGACAATTATGGCTCCAACATTTCCGTCGCAGCCCTTACTGGCACCATCCATGCAGGTACAGCCCCCGTAGGCTCTGAGTATGACGTTACTGTCCTCCACAGTGCAGGCACTTTTGGCCCAGACATGTTCTTCGGTACAGTCCTTTTCGGCACCGTCATTGTTAACGGTGCAGACACTTTCCTCGATGGCACTATAAACATTGGTGCAGACACTTGCTTTTATGGTCCAGACACCTTCAACTTCTATGGTGCTGACGTTGTTGGTGCAGACTACTTCTACACCATTTTCTTCATTGCAGACGTCCTCGGTTCTGGGCTCTGCACTTCTCGAATTAACAATGACCCAAGTACTCTCCTTCCTTGGATCCATTCATTGGTAGCCAATGTAGTCATTTTCTAGAAAGGCCAGAATTGCCCTTAGGTTTCTCTAATAGGTCTACCAGGAGCCTCTCTGAGCAAGATGTGTTGTGGCTTGTTGACCAGTTGCTTTTGGCCAGGGGTCTCTGTCACCCATTGAAGTCCACATTCCCCCCTTCAGGTGAACATATATCTCCTCAAACTCCAACGTACACTCCTCCTTCGACTTCCACCCAAACATCGAAGCCCATTACTCCGATAGCAGTTCCCTTCCTCCTACTCCAATAGTGGATCTCACTTTGTAACCGGAGTCGTCCTTGTGGCCCTCGGTGTACTGGACACTGGGCTCTTCTCAGGCCAGTGGCTGTGCTGTGGGGGAGGACATTCTTGGTTACACAACGATTTTTTTCTATGGCACCCTCCAGGAATCCTCCTTCTGTCTCGCTTCACAGTCCTCTTGAGACTCCTGGTCTGGCGGTCAGCTCATCTGAGTGGGGTGTGACCCCGGTTCCGAGGTTGTCTTGCTCGGTTCAGGACTCCCATCCCTCCTTGAGCGTGCCTGCCTTACAGGCCATGGAGAGGGCGCTTGCCTCTGCTGGCAAACCCCACATGTCAGAGTCCTCTCCCCCCTCTGTGCCACAACTCTCACAAGCCACAACCACCAGACACTGGGCACAAGGGCCTCAGGCTTCTCCTCCTCAGGAGACCCCCTCTTTGCAGTCTTCCCCAAAACCTCCCACTGAGGAAGTAAGCCGCACATCATCGTGCAAGAGGAAGCACATGGACTCCACTGAGGAGTCGTTGACTGAAGATACGGACTTTGATGATGGGGAAGGGTCCCCATAGTCACTGTCTGATGAGGTGTCCATTGGTGACATCCTTGAGATCCTTAGAGGGGTGACTGAAAGTCCTCTAATCCTTCCTCTGAGGAGTCCTTATTCCTGCAGGCCTTTGGTGCCCAACCCCCTACCTCCTGGGTTACCCCGCCGGCCGATGAGCTCATCCAGCTCATCGTCCAGCGCACATGGAAGGCTCCTGACACCCTGGAAGCTATACGGAGGCGTGATAAAATCTTATCGCCCCCATTTGAGCATCCCCATTGGTCATGAGGTCTTCCAGTAGATGCCATGGTGATGGCAGCTGCAACTAAGAAGGATTTGGCAGAAGAGACCCAAACTGTCAATCCCCCCAGCAAGGAGTCCTGAGTGATAGACAGACTAGGGAAGCATGTGTTTGCTTCATCGACCTTCGCCATAAGGTCTTTGAACTATTTGGCGCACTTTACCAGGCTTCAGAGGGATCTTATCAACCAACTCTCTGAAACCTTGGCAGGAGCTGTTTCTGACGAGGTCTGTGACAACGTGGCTTCTCAGATAGCCACCCTAGAGTCCATTTCCAATTCTTCCATGCATTTTATTTCTCACGCTATGGAAGGAGCGGCAGGCGCTGGTATAGTCACCAGATGACATGTCTGGATGTACCTTTGTGACTTTGTGGACTCCTTTAAGGCTTCCTTCATGAAACGCCCATATCGAGGCCGCTTCTTTGTTTGGCCCTAAAGTGAAAGATATGCTGGCAAGGTGCGAACAAGATGGCAAGACCCTATCTGTCATTGGTGTCAGACACTCCACTCCTCAATGATTCTACTCCAGAAATCAGAGGAGTGGGAAGATGTGGCACAGGAAATCAGAGGGCTCTTTCCGTGATACAAGTGCCGAGTTCTCCCCTAGAGGCAGAGGTGGAAACTCCAATGGAAGATGCCCCTTTCAGGGCAGAGGAGGTCCGCGAAACCAGGGTTCCAGAGATTCTTTCTCTGGCCAACCTTATTAGTGCTCCTGAAGCGTTGCCCAACTGCTCACCCCTGGAAGCGGTCGGGGACATTTTTCCTTGTACCCCGCTGCCTGGCGAAATATAACCACTGACTCTTGAGTACAATGGATAATATCCAGAGGCTATTGCATCCCCTTCCATCTTTGTCCAATCTCAGCCAGAGTATTACCCGATGATCCACCCAGTCAAAGGGAAGCAGCAGCACATGAAATCCAAAAGCTGCTACAAAAAAGAGTCATCCAAACATTCCCCCCAGACCAGATAAGATCCGGATTTTACTCAAAAGTTTTTTTAGTATCAAAAAAGATGGGACACTTGACCAGTTCTGGATCTCAGCACACTGAACACATTTGTAAAAAGAGAGAAATTCCGGATGGTCATGGTTCAGTCTGTCCTTTCTCTCCTGGAAGAAGACAATTGGATGTGCTGTGCAGATCTTCAAGATGCGTGTTACCACATAAAAATGGACAAACGCTCAAGAAGATACCTCCGCTTCCGCATAGGAGCCAGTCACTACCAATTTCGAGCTCTGCCCTTTGGTCTCTCTACAGCCCCCGGAGTGTTCACCAAATGCCTGGCAGTGGTTATCGCTCAGTTGCAACTTCAAGGATTCTAGGAATTCCATATCTAGACGACTGGCTCCTCACCACCCCCAACCAAGCATCTACTGGAAGAAGCCTTGCACTACACTCTCCTTACAGCACAATGCCTGGGAATCACTATAAACTGGGAGAAGTCCAACACGACCCCAGCTCAGTCTTTGGAATTCATAGGGGTACTGTTGGACACGAGAAATTGCATAGCATCTCTTCCAGATCACAGGCATCAAAGAATAAGGCAACAGGTTCAACCGCTGCTCTGTCACCACAAATCTCCCGCTCGATCTATACTCCAACTCTTGGAGTCAATGGCAGCCTCGATCACCATTGTTCCTCTAGCCAGATTCCACATGATGCTTCTTCAGTGGTTACTTCTCACTCAGTGGTACCCTCTACAGCATCCTTTAACTTTTCAGATAAGTGTAACTCAGAGATGCAAGCAAGATTTACCCTGGTAGATGTCTCGAAATCCCCAACAATGGTCTTGCCCCTTCAGCCCCCATCAACCGAAAGCCATGGTGATCATGGACGCCTCCCTGGTGGGGGGGGGGCTATGTCAGGGAAACTTGGTCCAAGGTACCTGGTCGGAGACAGAGGCCCTTTTGCATATCAATGTCCTGCAACTGAGAGCGGTGCTACTAGCATTGCAAGCATTTCATTCCATCCTTCCATCAGAGACTATTGCGATCCAATCAGACAACATGTCACAGTGGTCTGGTACATCAACAAGTAAGGGGGCCCCAGATCTTACCCATTATGCTGAGAGGCCTTGAGAATATGGCAGTGGGCGATAGCTTCCAACCGCTTTCTAATTGCAATGTACATTCCCGTGAGCTCCAATGTGATAGCGGACAAATTGTGCAGGTGCATTCTACAACCTCACGAGTGATTCCCTCAACTCTATGATAGCAGCAAAAATCTTCCACCGGTGGGGCCAGCCTTGCTGCGACCTATTTGCCTCCCCAACCAACTACAAGTGCAGCAACTATTTTCCCCTGATTCTCCCTTGGGGACAGTCACCGAGAGATGCTCTAGTCCACACCTGGCCCTCGGGTCTGCTTTATGCTTATTTTCCTCTTCCCCTCATCTCCAAGTTTCTGAAGAAAGCACGACAGTTGAAAAGCAAAGTGATCCTCATTGCTCCATATTGGCCTTGACAAGTCTGGTTCTCCTTCCTCTGGCCTCAACTGCTAGATCAACCATGGATCCTCAATCCATCCCCAATGTTGATCTCCCATCCGCAGGGTCTGACTCACCCCAGTCTAACAACCCTGAAACTAACAGCTTGGTTTCTCCACTTCCAATGATTTCCAGGCAGAAAAACCTCTCATCCCCTGTCTGCAATATTCTTATTGCATCTCATAAATCGTCCACCAGACTAATCTATCTCAGTAAATGGAAAAGATTTTCTCTATGGGCAGCGAATAAACAATTAGACCCCTTGTCAGCCCCAATTTCGGTGGTTTTGGATTACTTATCACATATTTTCCACTCTGGGGTGTCTGTCTCTAATATTCGTGTACATTTAGCTGCCATTTCAAATTTCCACATTGGTTTTCAGGATTCTTCACTTATGTCACATAGACTCTGTAAAACTTTCTTGAAGGGGGTTATTCACCTAAAACCTACCTTTTGAGAACCAGTACAACCCTGGGATTTGGCATTGGTTCTGCAAGCTCTAACAGCTCCCCCCTTTGAACCTGCATCTTCATGTGATGTAAAATATCTCTCTTGGAAAACTTTGTTTCTGATTGCAATCACATCGGCCAGACCCTTGTCAGAACTTCAGGCCTCCCTATCTTATCTTCCATAAGGAAAGGGTATCACTGAGAACTAATTCTTCCTTTTTACCAAAATTGGTGTCAGAGTGGTCCATCAACCAATCTATTGACCTTCCACTGTTCTTTTCTAACCACTGTAACAAGGGAGAGTATTGCCTGCACTCCTTGGATGTTCATAGGCAAATACGATTTTATCTGGACAGAACAAAATCTACCTGTAAATCAGACCAACTGTTTCTGGCTTTTTCTAGACCTAGACAAGATCATCCTTTCTCAAAAGTTAAATTGGCTTCATGGTTGAGAAATTGTATTACCTTTATCTAAAACAAAATGTCACCTTGCCTGGTGAAAGCACATTCTACAAGGTCTATGGCAACTTCAGCAGCTTTCCATGCTAAGGCTTCCCTCAATGATATTTTCTCAGCTGCAACTTGGGCCAAACCTCATACATTTATTCTTCATTACAAATTGGACTTGGCCTCCAGAGTTGGAGCTTCTTTTGGCTCCATGGTGCTCAGGAATGTCCTTCCATGAGGACCACCCAGGGATACAGGTAGCTGAGGACTCTGTCCCATCAGTAAGGAATGAACGAAGATTAACAACATCAGATAAAGAAGTTATGTCTTACCATAATGTTCCATCTGTGTTGTTGATCTCCATTCATTCATTACTTCCCACCCTCCATCCCCCTCCGGAGGTTCCTGGTTGATCTCATATACTCCTTTATTGTAGGTCTGTTATGACCAGAGGTAGCCTCTGTTTTTGTCTATCAACTTGCAAACTCGGTCTGAGGTAACAGGGAACAGAGCATTCTGGGTAGGACCTTGGCTCAAGGGATTTTGGCTGATGCGAGCTTGATATTTGGCGGTTCCAAGGGAGGAACCGATAACCCATCAGTAATGAATGAACGAAGATCAACAACAGAGATGGAACGTTATGGTAAGATATAACTTCTTTTTATAACCCAAATGACCTGAACTGAGCTAATTTCTTGGACACTCAGTGCTGGGTGGGAGAGCAGCTAATGCTGATTCACTCATTGTGGGAGAGGGAAATGGTCGTAGTTTCAGTCTGATGATCATCACTTTGCAAGCAGAGGCTTTCACAGCTGTGAGAAGGCCAGAACAAAGGACATGGCCAGACAGTTACTTACCAGTGATGCTAGTCTTCAACTTGTGGTTGAAAGTGCGTGCACACACGCACGCACACACACACACACACGCACACACACACACACACACAGACACACACACACAGACACACTTTTCCATAATCATGAATTTGCCCAGTTCAATCACCAGTGTTTGGGTTAGCACCATAACAGAAACACAAACGACATCTATGACTGGATGATGGCTTCTCCAGTCTTTCCTCAAATTCATGCTGGGAATAGCCGGTGTAATGGAAGAAGTCGCCTCAAGAGTTAGAAAGGAGGCTTCATAGATACATAAATTCATAGATTGTTACAAGGCTTAATGACCTAGGGAGCCTTTCTGAGCCTAGCCAAATTTTCCCAAAAGAATAATGATGTCCTGTATCCAAACAAGACACTGAGGGCCAGGCATTTATGAGCTATCTCTGTCCATAAGGGACATGGGTGCCAGTCCCAGTGTAAATTTCCTGTTCCCCATCCACTAGTCAAAGTTGCATTTAAACTGGGTAATAGATAAACTCAGCTTCACATGGGAAGCTTGTTCCATAGGAGGAGCAATCTCTGAGACATATCTGTCTGTTCAGCATGTTCCGTTTAAGTCACAGACAAACTTCAGGTCCTTAGACCTTGTATTTTTGGTACTGTTTGATTTACAAATGTACAGGAGATTCATAAGTGTGCGGTTTACAGATGCCTTGTTAGCCAGACATAGATAATCTGTCAGCAATCTACAGGAGACTGAATAGAAGGAAAGGACTTTAAGGTGCTTAAGGCAAGTTTTTTACACTTTGTATTCTTTTTGTTAGGAACCTCTGAGGTGACTCTACTTGCTGCATACGCCTGGTCAGGTACATGAAGGGAGCATTGTACTCTGTGATTGGTCTGATAAGGACAGGGTACAGTGGGATAATTTCTTCTTTGGACCCAGAGGCCAGGTCCTTGCTTGTGCAACATAAAATGATTTCTTACCACTGTGGCCACATGGTGGTTGAAGGTAAAGCTATTATCTACGTGCATACCAAGATCCCTGACCACTGGATCGACTCTTAGGGACATATTTTCAATATAGTGATTAGCCAAGATAAGTTGACTTCCCAAAGGGTACAATTATGCACATCTTGGAACTGAATTTAAGTCCATGGCTTTGGTGCCATTTGTTAGTCAGGGACAGGCCTTCTTGAAGAATGCTAGTGTCTGCAGGGGAGTTGATAACTCCCAGCTTGCAATCATCTGCAAATGTAATCAGCCGTAAACCTTCAGCATTTGCTTCCATTTCAGAGAAATAGATGTTAAAAAGAAATGGGCCCAGTACTGAGCCCTGGGGGACTTCTCTAGTGACTGGCATCTTGTTAGAGGTGACCTTACCTGTTTTGACCTACTGAATCCTATCAATGAGCCAGTTGGCTATCCAGCAGCTGATAAAATGGTTTATACCTAAATTAGTGAGCTTGTCTATAATGCCTGAGTGGAGTATTATATCAAAAGCGTTAGGCAGAAGAATGCAAGTGTTTCATAGGTTCGTATGTTTGTAGACAAGTACTAGGTTAACTGCCCATGCAGGACAGATTTAAGCCTACCTAATTTCCTTTCAAAGGTTATATCAAACCCTGTACTCTGTGTCTGTGAGTTAAACACACAAAGCTTTATGCCAGTCCCTATCATGGTCAGAAGATGTGGATGTAAATAGCATGCAGAAAATAAAAAGCAGACTATATGTGTAAGAGAAACAAAATAGGAAATCTAAACAGGTGGTTACCTCCCCAAAGAGAGCTGTTACTGGTGGAATCCACCAGGATTCTGTGCTGAGACCTCCCCTATGTAACATTTATTTCTCTGAAGTAAAAGCCAATACCAAAGAACTCTGGCTGATTAAGTTTGTAGATGACTCCAAGCTAGGAGCAGTCATTGAATCCCCAAATCATAGACTGAAACTAAATGCCAACAGATGCATTATAGTTTCCTTGAGGAAGTCATCTACCACGGGGAACTACCACCCTGATAATATGCTCCTAATAATTTACCCAGTTGTTTGAGATTTGGAAACTTGTGTGGACAGTGAACTAACTTTCAACCAGCATGTGTCCATTATAGTGAGAAAGTCCTTCTATACTGCATAAACAAACAGATTATGTCTAGAGCTAGGGATATCATTGTCCCACTTTACTCTGCTCTCATTAATCCATTCATTTAGTATAGTGCCCCCTTTGGCATGTATCTGTCCAGACATATGAAGTAACTGGAACACCCAGAGAGATACCGTACTAAAATGTTCCAAGACCTAAGCAATATGTCCTACATGGACCAACTGAAAGCCCTTTCACTGTATTCTGTAGCCTAGAGACTTCTAAACGGTGACCTGTATCTGGCATACAAGGCATCCTTTGACCCAGTACTGATTGGTTTATTGCACATCAGCAAGTGAAATTGCACATCAGCAAGTAAAATGGCACCAGAAGTACTTGGTCTAGGAATTTAAACTTCTGCAACATCAACAGAAAAGTTTGGAGCGACAGGTTTATCTTGCAGAGGATACCTGCTGTGGAACAGACTCCCCATCCACGTAAAACAAAGCCTATGCCTGTCCATATTTAAGTTCAACTTTGATCTATAGATGGAAAACAGAAAATGTACCCCAGGACTGCCTCCTGTATTGCTAATGGACAGAGGTAGCTCCTGAATGCTTTATTCCATGCATTTGTTCCCTCAAGTTGTATATAGTATAATCTCATTTATTCTCACTAAGAGTAATGTATAATTATTGACCATGGGATGGGTAAGGCCAGTCTAACACCATATGGGATAGGCTCATTCAAGCATCAAAAAAGTAAATTGGCTAGGCTTAAATTGGGCTGCAAGGGGAGCTAGCCAGGTACTTACATGTGAATCTTTAAAAGTACAGTGAAATCTTGGAGAAAGACACTGATGTGACTTGCTTCTCCTGTTTGTCATTGACCACAAAATGTGGAGTATTGCCTGATATTATAGTGCTGCAGGCAAAATACATATTAATGACATAAAAAACCTGTGAAGTTTATTTTCTAGAAGCTTAAATTGAAATAAAGAATGGAGAAAGGCTGTATTAAATGAGATGCTGTTTTACTGTGCCGTGACTGTCATGATCTCCACTTCTCATATGTTACTTCTTGAGGAGTATTTTCTGGAACATATAAACACAGCATGGACAAACAAAATAACAAAGGCTGGTCTCATTTTCTGCCCTTGGGCGTCTACCTTACCAGCTGTAATTTCATTGTATTCCCTTGATTTTGGCAAAGGTTGACCTTTTAATTAGCCCTTCGTATTTGCTGATTAATCACTGGTCTTGCAACACACTCTGGTTTATGTCTGGTATCATTTAATCAGGTTCGTGGTGGTCTTCCTCAGTTTTTCAGTACTTGAAGGTCTGATCTGAAGTAGTTAACTTCATTTGTGCAGCAACCTTTGGGAATCGGATCCGAGCCGGCAGTTTTCAACAGCTTTAGATCCGAGCTCCAAGCTCCTCCCTTACCCATAATCCCCTGCCAACCCTGACTGACCTCAGATCTAGTTTGCCGCGGTTTCGTTCAGCAGCTTGATCCAGAGTTTCCAGGGCATTCTCGTTCTCTTTGTGAGGAAAATTTAACTTGTATTCAACTTTTCTTATACTTTTGGTTGGAGAGTGTATTTTAGCTCCCCTTTTTAGTCTAAACTCTCTTAGTTTATTTTTTTTTCTAGTCCTCCCCCTTCCTTCATGGTTCCATCAGGGTAGTGTGTGTGTGTTTGGGGCCTAGTGTGTGTGAGTTACTTTCTGAGTATGTCTGAGGCCCCAAAGATAATGTTTTCTAAGTGCACCGAGTGTGGCCATAAGCTGTCCCCAGCGGATGGCCACACTCTGTGTGTATTGTGCCTTGGGGTTGAACACCTGTCCACTGGTTGTACCATCTGTGTAGCGTTCAACCCCAGGGCACTCAAGGACCAGAGGTCTAAGCTGATTCTGGCGGGTCTTCTGTCCCCGGACTCGGCTTCTACCTCCGGTCCTTCCGTGGCTCCCGCTGTGGCGGCTACCACTCCTGCTTCCCTCCCCCTGGCCGGGACTCGACCTCCTGCCTTAGGCTCGGAGGAGGAGGAGGCCAGGAAAGAAAGGAGGAGGGAGAAGCACAACAAGCGGCGGGCTGAGGCCGCCGCTTCGCCCCCCCCCCCCGGCTAAGCGGTCTTCTCCCTCCACGTCTTCTGGTTCTCCTCCTTCTCGGATCCGGTCCCCATGCTTCTCACCGGGTCCTGAGGAGGAAGAGACCCGATCTCCCTCGAGGTCATTGAGGTGACACTCCTGCCCCGCCTCGGTGGCCTCGTCGAGATCCATGAGAAGTCTCACAGATGCAGATTTGGACCGAATTATGAGAAGATTCCTCCAGGCCCAACTGCAGATGGGAGTGCTCTTGCCTCCCCCCCTCTGGGGGGGGGGAGCACAACCCTCTTCTTTGCCCCGATAGCTTCTTCTCCGTCCCGTTTCCTGGGTTCGGAGTCTTCGGAGCCAGGGGGATGTTGGCGCCGATAGTCTCGGGTACTTCTGCGCCAACACTTCCCTCGAGTCTGTTGGGTCCATTTTCGTCAGATCCGAGCTCTCGGAGCTGAGGGCTGAGCTTCAGATCCGGCAGTATCAGTATGCCTTCGGCTCCATCCGGGTTGGAGCATGCTGGTCCTTCGGATCCGATCCCTTCGGTGCCGGCCCCGATCCGTCCATCGGATCCGAGGGAGAGTCTGCTTTCGGATCCCAGAGAGAGCAGCTCTCCCTTGGCATTCGACGTGGTGAAGAGGGTTCTGTCGAGGGATTCCAGGACCCCAACCCTTGCCACGGCTCCACCCTGCACTCCTTCTCAGTTGGGCCCGGCTTCCATCACCTGGCCCCAGGGACAGCCTGCTTTGACGTCCCAGGTAGTTCCAGTGGAACAAGACGTTGCTGGTGAGACCTACTCGGACAGCCCCCCCGAGGAGGTCCCTCACAAACGAAGGTGCAAGAGGAAGCACCTGGACTCCCTCGAGTCCTTGACTGAGGACACGGATTTGGAGGAAGGGGAAGGCTCCCCAAGATCACCCCCCGAAGATGTCTCATTTGGTGACATCATGGAGATGCTCAGAATAAAGGGGGGGGTGGTCTGCCCCAAAGCCTACCTCAGACGAATCCGTGTTCCTGGAGGCATTTGAAGCAGGCCCGTCTCCCTCTTGGGTGTCCCCTCCGGCTGACCCCCTGGTAGACTTGATCACTACCAGGGCATGGAGCCAGTCCCCAAGCACCCGGACAAGATCCTTAGCCCACCCTCTGACAAGTCCCACTGGAGTAAGGGTCCCCCTGTAGATGCCATGTTGGTGGCGGTGGCCACCAAGAGGGAACTTGCTCAGGAGAGTCCCTCGGTTCATCCCCCGAGCAAGGAGTCTCAGTCGATGGACTGCCTAGGGAAGCGGGTGTTTAGTTCGGCTACCTTCTCTGTGAGGTCGCTGAACTACATGGCACATGTGCTCCGACTGCAGCGGGACCTTATCAAAGAGTACGCTGCGTCACCCCCCCTAGTCCATGTCGGCGGAGGACAAACAATTGCACTCCACCCGGATGGCCACTCTACGATCCATATCTAACACCTCTATGCAGCTTCTATCTCATGCCACGGAAGGAGCCGCTAGAACCGGCGGAGCGGGCCTCGTTATGAGATGTCAGGCCTGGCTCTCCGGCACTGTGATTTCGCAGAACCCTTTAAGGCATTGTTCGCTAATGCCCCTTTTGATGGTTCTGCCCTCTTCGGCAAAACTGTGTGAGATACCTTGGTCCAGAGCGAAAAGAACGGGAAGACGTCTGCAGTTGGAGTCCGCTTCTCTGCTCCCCAGAGGCCCTTTTCTAAGAACCAAAAGGGACAGAAGAAGATGTGGTTCCGGAAGTCTCAACAGTCCCGTCCCGCTCCGGACTCCCAGCCCTTCCGCGGCAGAGGAGTACAGGGTGGACGCCACCCTAGAGGCAGAGGGGGCCCGTGGAACTTTGGATCCAGAGAACCCTTCTCGGACCAACCCACGCAACACCCCTGAGGAGTTGCCCAACTGCTCCACTCTGGAGGCAGTCGGGCGTCTCAAGCACCCAGCAGCTTGGGAGTCCATCACGACAGACCGCTGGCTGCTTCGCATCATATCCAGAGGATATCAAATTCCCTTTTCTCATTACCCACGCAGCCCCAGATACCTCCCCAATGTCCCACCCGAGCAGAGGGAGACTGCAGCAATGGAAATCCAACATTTGCTGGAAAAAAGAGCCATCCAACACGTCCCCCCAGACCAGTGCGGGTCCGGGTTTTACTCCAGGTTCTTCTTGGTGCCACAAAAGACGGGGGACTTAAAACCGATCCTCGACCTCTCTTCCCTGAACCTGTCAGTAACCAAAGAGAAGTTCCGCATGGTCACTCTTCAATCCATTCTCCCCCTTTTGTGGGAGAACAATTGGTTGTGCTCCATAGACCTCAAGGATGCGTACTACCACATTCTGATGGACAGGCGATCTAGGAGGTTCCTCCGCTTCCAGCTGGGAGCCAGTCATTTCCAAATCAGGGTCCTCCCCTTTGGTCTCACCACAGCCCCCAGGGTGTTCACCAAAATGTTAGCAGTGATAGTGGCCCACCTGAGGCTCCAGGGAATTCAGGTGTTCCCATACCTGGACGACTGGCTCCTGACCACCCCGACAAGGCATCTACTCTGTGCAGCCAGAAACTACTTTCTTCGTCTGGTTCCCTGGCTGGGGATCACTATCAACATAGAGAAGTAGTCTCTTACTCCAACTCAGACTATAGACTTCATAGGGGTCAGATTGGACACAAACAAGCTCCTAGCTTTCTTGACCACAGACCGGCTACTATCCCTGAGGCTACATGTGCAGGCCATTCTGCAATCTCCAGCTCCCTTGGCGGAATTGGTCCTGAGGGCTCTTGGCTTGATGGCAGCAGCGATCAACCTATTGCCAATGGCACGTTTGAACATGAGGGTCTTGCAATGGACCCTCCAGGTCCAGTGGTCCTTTCTTCACTACCCTCTGAGCCATCCTGTTCCCCTCAGCAGGGCCTGCAAGAGGGCCTTCCTATGGTGGCTCCAATCTCCTGACCTTCAGCAAGGACGCCCCTTTTCTATGACCCCTGCACTAGCCACGGTGACCACGGATGCCTCCTGCCTCGGGTGGGGGGGGCATTGTTCGGGCAGGACAGTCCAAGGCACATGGGACCTCACGGATACCTCACTGCATATCAACGTCCTAGAGATGAGGGCAGTGCTGTTAGCGTTGCAAGCACTTCAGGACCTACTTCCTGTAGGAACGATTGCGATTCAGATGGGACAACATGTCGGTTGTCTGGTACATCAACAAACAGGGGGGAACCAGGTCTTACCCACTCTGTCGAGAGGCCATGAGGGTGTGGGAAAGGGCGATCTCCACCAACTGCTTTCTCATAACAACGCACATTCCGGGACGGTCCAACATCCTAGCGGACAAACTAAGTTGCACCATCCTGTTACCATATGAGTGGTCTCTGAATCCCGAGATAGCGAATCGGATCTTGGCCAAATGGGGTCAACCTTGTTGCAATCTCTTTGCCTCTCCCTCGAACACAAAATGTTACGACTACTTCGCTCTCATTTCCCCCTCCGGGGAACCCCCGAGAGACTCTCTGGTGCATGCTTGGCCTCCCGGTCTTCTTTATGCTTACCCTCCTCTTCCTCTAATGCTGAAGTTTCTTCAGAAAGCCAGTCGGTTGGGGAGCAGGATAATCCTCATTGCCCAGTTTTGGCCTCGTCAAACCTGGTTCCCTTACCTTGGGTCTTATCTGGTGAATCCTCCTTGGATTCTGGATCCCCTTCCGGATCTAATATCCCACCCCATAGATCTCCCAGTCCCAAACCTGGACAACCTCAAGCTCACAGCTTGGCTGCTCCAGTTCCACTCATAGCTAGGACTCCCGGTATCTCTTCCCCAATTAAAACCATTCTAGTAGCTGCGCACAAGCCTTCTACTAGAAAGGTCTATAGCAGCAAATGGAAACGTTTCTCCATTTGGGCGGAACACAAAAATTTGGATCCTTTTACAGCTCCTCTGCCCACTGTATTAGACTTTCTGACAGGACTGTTCCATCAGGGAGCTAGTTCCTCCACAGTCAAGGTCCAACTAGCAGCTATCTCTCATTATCACGTTGGAAATGAATTGGGCCCTTTGATCACCACGAAATTGTGTAAGACCTTTTTGAAGGGCACCTTTCTGCTCAGACCCCCAGTGAAGGATGTAGTCCCTCCTTGGGATTTAACACTGGTGCTTCAGGCTTTGACAGCCCCCCCCATTTGAGCCTGCAGCTTCCATAGATCTTAAATTCTTATCATGGAAAACGGCCTTTCTTGTCGCTATCACCTCTGCTCGAAGGGTCTCTGAACTACAGGCCCTCTGTGTAAAACCCCCATACTTGACCTTTTACAAGGCTAGAGTTTACCTCAGGACCAATCCCTCCTTTCTTCACAAGGTTGCCTCTGAGTCAAATATTAACCAGTCCATCAACTTGCCGGTCTTTTTTCATAACTACCATAACAATGGGGAATACAAATTACACTCATTGGATGTGCATAGACAACTTCGCTTCTACATCCACGGGACATCTGGTCATAGGAAATCCGACCAGTTGTTCGTCTCCTTTGCCAAATTTAACCTGGGTAAATCTGCGTCTCAAGTCACACTCTCTAGATGGATTTAACAGTGTATCCTTTTAGCATACGAAAGTTCGGGCAGGCCCGCACCTCAGGGAGTTCATGCACAATCTACTCTATCTATGTCTGCCTCTGTGGCTTTTAGAGCTAGAGTTTCTTTGGATGATATTTGCTCGGCAGCCACTTGGGCTTCATCTCATGCGTTTATCAATCACTACAAATTGGACATTATCTCCAGAGGGAGAGCATCCTTTGGCTCTGCAGTGCTCCGGAACATCTTTCTATGAAGGCCACCCAAGATTCAGGTAGCTGGGGACTCTGTCCCAAAGGTTGCTGCACAAATGAAGTTAACTACTTCAGATTAAGAAGTTATGTACTCACCATAACGTTCCATCTGAGTAGGTAAACTTAATTTGTCAGCAACCGTCCCTCCCTCCTGCCCCCTCACTTGCGAATGTTCTCATACTCGGGTCCATGGGTTTTACCCACTTATCTTGGGATTAATCAGTGCTAGCAGTTTCTGCTGGACAAACTTGATCTGAGGTCAGTCAGGGTTGGCAGGGGATTATGGGTAGGGGGAGGAGCTTGGAGCTCGGATCTAAAGCTGTTGAAAACTGCCGGCTCAGATCCGATACCCAAAGGTTGCTGACAAATGAAGTTTACCTACTCAGATGGAACGTTATGGTGAGTACATAACTTCTTATTAATCATCTGACTCTCCAGGTCTTGTCCTGGTTGCTATACCAGCAGCATTTCAGATGTACAGTACATGACATGGCTGGTGCCACTTAGTTATAGGCATATTTAGCTGTTAGTGTCAGCAGGTGATTTATTGTTATGCAGCCTTTTTAAAGGCAGTGCAATTGCCTGGTCTTACTCCGTGGTCAGAGTTGCTATGGAAACCTGTGCTGTGCTTCTGTCAGTTGTGCTAGTTCTTCAGTAAACTCTGATCACCGTTTGATTGCAACATTGCCAGGTATAACCTTAGCATCTGTGGTCTTCCAGCTCCTGCTTTGCATCCAGCCTTTTTACTTCTTCCCAAATCTCTCTTCCTCCAGCCTCTCCAGCCTTATCTAGCAGTTGCAGTCATGCTGTGAAAACTACATTGATTTTACTGCAGCACTAAGCTATTTACAGCCTGTTTTTCTTAACAAATATCACAAGAAAACATGCTAATGAGTTAAAATGTTTAGTTTGGTGGGCCATTGATCAGTGATCTACAGATGTTCATTATTCCCACTGCTGCAGTAGCCTTTACTGCCCCTCACGTCTTCACTTTGCTTGCTATTTTGTCAGTTGTGAGGAGGGAAAATTAGTCAGAGTAACGAAACTTAAGTACTTTCTTGCCGCCCATGAATAATCAATTCCAGAGGCTTCACAAGAGCAGCAGCCAACCTCCAGCTTCCTTCTGGCAGATAAATCCCCCTTTAGGGAACCCCTCCACTCAGAAATTTTTGGCTTTGATATATTTATATTTTTAAAAATTGATATTTATTTTTATGTAGCTTTTTAGCGGGACTGCCTCTTTAAGAGACCAGTTGCATTTCTGTTGGAAGTTTCCTGTGATTTGGCTAATCTGGGAGCTATTTTTTGTGATTAAGAGGTACTGCTTATATAAACTTTTAGTTCTTATGAGAAAGTTTAGTGTTGGAAAGTATTTTATTTTGTCATGAGCTCATATGGGTTATGCAGTGCTTGTGTTCATGATGTGACAACTTGCCTGCTATTTTGTGTGTCCAACTGAATTTCCTCTGGAGAGGGTTTGTGAGAGAAATTTAGTTTGCTGCATATGCATTGCAGTGTTTTGGGGACTCTGGCTGGGTGTGCTGCTTGTGAACACTGTATGACAACTTACCTTCCAACCAACTCATTCCAGCAGTTCGTAATGCATGTCTAGCATCAGCATCCTCCTGGGTCACAGCATGGGTACGTACCCTACTCCTACTGGTCCAACTTCCAAAGTTCCAAGAAAGAAAAAAATAACTTACCAGAGAGTTCTTGCCAACTCCGCAGACTCAGTCTTTGCCTCAGCGGATAGTGGTGGTCTTCTGTGATTGGTAGTTATTCCTCAGACCACTCACTTCTCCAGGTTCCTGTGCTGTAGTCCTTTCAGCCAAAACAAAATGGAGGTAAGCCACGTCCTCTTCAGCTGTCCCAGTGCCCTATCTCGACATGGGAGAGCCATCTTTTCTAGGACAGGGGGGGGAGACACAGGGAATGCTGCTCAAGGATGCTGGGGGAGGAGACCTCTTGAAAGGGCATAAGTACCCTCTCTGAATCAGTCATCAGGGATACCTGTAAAGAAAAAACAAAAGGTTAAACATTGTTCATCAGAAGACATGGTGTCCATTAGAAAAGATGATTTTGTTACCATAGCCAAGAAATTGTTACATAACATTAGTACCAGCAGTCTGACAACAGTAACCTGTAAATGAGGTCAGCAGAAATCATTCCTGAAGATGTCAGAAGATTCTGATGTAGGTTCAAGGCTTCTCCTCCTACAGGATTATCAGACCTAAATCTCAGATTCAGAAGAAGCTTGGTCCTCACAACCTCCTTTGGTGGAATTTCCCTTTTAGCAAACAATACCCCCAGATGAATTAGGTGTTTTTATGTGAATAAATTAATGTTCCTTCCTGAACTGAGGAGATATTATATGTTACAAGTAGGTATGTTTAATTCTACACCTTTTCCTTCATTTGTGCCAACCTTGGAGGATGCATTTAATGCTGCTTGTAGTAACCCCAATTCACTACCTTCATTCCCTAAAAAGCAGATAGGCTTTATAAAGTTTCTCAAACAACTTCTTTCAGCTTTTCCCTGTTACGGGTCACCACAGCGGATCACCTGTCCGCTCATGATTGGCAGTCAAGTTTTTATGGTGTTGAGTTGCCAGCCCGGCGCCCATCCTTCTACGGAAGGCGCACACAAACGCACACTCATACCTAGGGCCAATTTAGAGTGTCCAATCCACCTACAGCATGTCTTTGGGATGTGGGAGGAAACCGGAGCACCCGGAGGAAACCCACGCGACCACAGGGAGGACATGCAGACTCCGCACAGAAGGCACCCTAGCCAAGGATCGAACCAGAGAACCTCTTGCTGTGAGGTAACAATGCTAATCGCTGCACCACTGTGGCCTAACGAGCATTTGTTCTCTCACCTTAGGTCTGAACCTCCTGCTGTTTCCACATCTTGGCCAGATGGGAATAGGCTGTTAGTATTCCCCAGCCCTTCTCCTGTGGACACGAAAGAGAAGATATTGGGCAGATTTGGTAAAAGATTTTTTTTGCTGATGAGCTCAGTCACAATAATTTCCAAAAATCATGAAACCCAGATGGTGTTTCAAAGCAGCAAGCCTTTGTTCATCACAGACTAGCAATCCTCAGTAACAAAAAATTTTGACTGAGCTCATCAACAAAGTTTTGTTTTTATAGATCTAAAAACTGCATACCATTACATTCCCACAGCAAAGCATTTTTAGATTTTCTGTGTCTGGGTCACATTATCTATACTCTGCATTATCTTCTGCCCTAAGGGTGTTTACAGTGTCTCTGGCTGTAGTCCGAGATCATTGCAGGCTGAACGGCATTCATATATTTCCTTATTTGTGACTCACTCATCTTTGCAGAGTCTTTTTTCAGATATCAAGAATTATTACTGTAGGATCTGATGTTGTCCTTTTCATTCTTCTTCACTGGTGAGTCTCAGATCCGATATTGGATCCAACTCAGCCACATTTCCTAGACTTCTGCATCAGAGTCTCGAGCTCCTCCCTCTTCCCATAATGCATCAGACCTTTCCTAACTCCTCAGATCTCGTTTACCCCCTTTGTATCCCGATATGGTTTCTGAGTCTCTAGTGGGTTTTTTGTCTGTTAAAACAAATTTCACTTTGAATTCTATTTATGTTCTTGCTGTTATCCTTTCTGTCTTCCTTCCTTTATAGCCAACCTCAGGCTTAGGGACTGTTATCCTTTTTCAGTTTTTTCAACTTTGTTTGTGCCATTGGGACTTTCAATTTTTCTTTTTAACTTAAAGCTTTTTTTTTAATAGCTAGTAAAACTTGTACTTCTTAGATTTATAGTTTGACTTTGTAGTGTGTGTGTGAGGGCATTTCTCCCATGTTTTTTATTTGTTGAACATTTGCCTGTATTAAAATTTGCCAGACAAACCAACAGGCTTCAAGAGATGCACTTCTTGTGGGCATATGATCCCCAGTTCAGATGCTAACAAGAAGTGCATTTATTGTTTAGGACAAGGCCATCTGAATGTGGATTGTACTATCTGTGCCTCCTTTAATTCCTGGGCCTTGTCCAACAAGAGAAATAAGCTTACTTATCTTGAAGGGCCCATTGCCAGCTTCATTGTCTTATTTTTGGTCTCAAACCCCTTCAAAGCATGGTAGTTCAAAAGATCTAAAAAAAGTGAGCCCTATCTGCTTCTCCAGGGGTCTCATCGGAGCCATGCAGTGTCTTGGCTCTGTCCCTTTCAACTCTAACTGTGACCATGCCACCCTCAGATCCCAGAGCTTCTTCAGATCCTAAGACATTATTGGACCCCACAGCACCAGATCCAAGCAAAGTTAAGGCAGTGTTGGATCCTAACACCCCTTCCGACCTAATAGAAACTGTGATTGTCTCTGGATCTCCTGTTCCAAGCAACTCTACCTCAGATGCTAAGGCATCGGATCCAGTGGTTAGGAGCCATACTCTGGTTTACCATCTGAAACTAGTTACGCTGGCTCCTCCTTCAAAGATCCTTCAGTCTACAACTTCATACAGACCCACTTCCTTAGCTTCCTCATCTAGGTCTTCTCGAAATCTCACAGAGGCTGATGTGGACAGGATGATGCAGAAGTTTCTCAGAGCTCAAATTCAGATGGTGGTCTTGCCATTTCCATCCCATCTTTGATCCATAAATGCTCCGTCATATACCTTACAGACTCCTTTTCTGTTCCTACCCTTGGTTTCAGAACCTCAGGATCCTGGATACCTGAGAGAGTTGATGTCGGATCTGAGGTAGCTCTCTTCCTCGACTCCAGCTGTGTCTCTGACTGGCTCTGTTCCATTTTTGTTGGATCAGAGTGGGTCTCAGATCTGAGATGTCAGCACTGGCTCTGGGGGGGGTTGGGGTTGCTTTGGCTCTGACTTTGTTGGATTCATCTCTTCCCCTTGGAGCTTTGGCCATCGACAGCTCGGGTCCCATTCTCTTTGAAGGCTTCAGATCAATGCTTGGCTCTGCTCCGGTGACTTCGGCTCTGAGGGTGGGGGAGGGAGTTTCCCCTGGGCTGCTAGTCTTCCAGGTTGCAAAAAGGGCCTTTTCTAGGATCAGAGAACTGTCTCCTCACATCCAGGATCTGCCCTGACCTTCAATGGATCTGAGCACTGATCTCATAACTCCTGCCATAGGCCAGCTTGCCCTGAGGAGGCTCCAGACCACTTCCCCCAGGGTGTTCCCCCTTCTTCCAGTACATTCCTGGAACACCCCATGGAGGAGGTCCCGTGAAAGAAAAAGTGTAAGAGGAGGCACATAGACTACCCCATGGAGTCCCTCATCAAGGAGACAGATTAAAATGAGGGAGAATGATCTCCCCATTCACCATCTTAAGACATCTCCTTTGGAGACATCCTAGAACTTATAAAGCAGAAAGGTGGCTGGTCATTCTAACCTCCTCCTTCTTGAGGAGTCAGTGTTCCTGGAGCCTTTCTGGGTGGGCCCATCTATGTATTGGGTAACCCTCTCCTGGCAGAAGAGCTCATAGATTTAGTTTCCCGCTGTGTTTGGAAGGAGTCAGATACAGTCGAGCCTATTCCGAAACACCCCAACAGGTTCCTCAGTCCACTCTCTGACCATCTACACTGGAGCAAAGGTATCTCAGTAAATGCCATTGTTGTGTCAGCAGCCACAAAAAAGGAGCTAGCAGAACTCCTCTGTTTGTCCACCAAACAAGGAGTCCAGGGTGACGGACAAGCATGGAAGGCATGTTTACACCTTTGTGCTGAGGTTGTTCAGCTATTTGGCACAATTCACCCAGTTGCAGAGAGATCTGGTTAAAGAGCTAATCAAATCTGTTGCTGAGACTATGTCAGAGGATGACTTGAAGAAGGTTTCTCCCCAGCTGGTGACTCTGCCTTTCCTTTACAGTTTCTTGATGAGGTTGATTTTGCATAAAGTAGAAGGCACTGTATGAGCAGATGGTGCAGACGTAGCCATCTGAAGACAGGCCTGTATGCAGCTTTGCGACTTTGTGGAACCCTTCAAGGCATCTTTCATTAATGCCCCCTTTCATGGTTCTTCCTCTTTTGGACCATCAGTGAAAGATATGCTTACCCACAGCGAACAATAAGGAAAGAACTTATCTGCCATGGAGATCAAGTTTTCTACTCCTCAGAGGACCATTTCTAGAAACCAGAGAGGTGGTAAGAAAACTTGGTTCGGGAAGTCTCAAGGACCTTTCCAAGACCCCTGTGGAGATGCTTCCTCCAGAGGCAGAAGGTGAGGTTTCAACTGTAGGTACCGCCCTAGAGGCAGAGGGGGTCCACAAAATCAGGGCTTCAGGGAACCTTTCTCCAATAAGCCGCATCAATGCTCCTGAAGTGCTGTCCAGCTGTCCATCTCTGGAGGCAGTTGGGGATCATTTATCTCTGCACCTAGATGCCTGGACAAATATAACAAACAACACATGGGTGTTATGCATAATATTCAGAGTTTACTACGTTCCCTTTTTCCCTTCTCCTCCTAATCCCAGGAGAATATTGTGAATTTCCTTCCGGTCAGAGGGAGTACGCATTTCAAGAAGTTCAAAAACTTTTACAGAAAAGTCATCCAAGATGTCCCATCCAGACAGATAGGATTCAAAACTTATTTATGTTTCTTTTTGGTGCCAGAGAAAACAGTTCTGGATCTCAGTAACCTAAATCAGTATATCAAGAAGTCAAAGTTCTGGATAGTTATGGTCCAGTCCATTCTACCACTTCTACACAAGGATGATTGGATGGGATCTATAGATCTCAAGGATGTGTACTGTCATATCAAAATAGACAGATGCTCCAGGAGACATCTGTGCTTTTGGCTTTGAGCCAGTCATAACCAGTTCAGAGCACTGCCCTTTGGACTCACCGCAGCCAACACACAGGTTGTTTACCAAGTGTATAGCAGTTGTAGCAGCTCACCTGAAGCTGAAAGGATTCTAGCCATTTTCATATCTAAATGATTGGATCCTTACTGGACTAACGAGGCATAAATTAGTACAAGCCAGGGATTACTTGGTTCAGATTTCTGATTTCCTGGGCATTACTATAAACCTGATGAAATCAAACTTGATTCTGGTTCAGCATCTAGAGTTCATAGGAACACAGCTGAACACTGTTACTCAAGTCGTGTCTCTACCTCTGCATCACATAATATCCTTGAGACGAAAAGCCTCAGGACTTAATTAGATCTTCCTTCTCCCCCAGTGAGGTTGATACTTAAGAGTACCGGGGTCTTTGTTAACCACCATCATACTACTTCCCTTGCTTCCCTTGGTAAGAGAGAGTTCTATAATGGACCCTGGCTGTTCAGTGGCCCATTCTTTACCAAACGCTGTCTGTTCCTGTCAGACCAACTTCAACTTGCAGACTTCATCTCCAATAGTGGGTGCAGTCAGATGACCTTTATCTGGGCAGATTGTTTGTTCTCCTTCTTCCAGTAGCTACAGTGACCACAGATGTTTTCCAATTGGGGGAGGGACATTACAGGGGGGAGAATTGTCCAGGCATGTGGTGGTCCTCAGAGACCACGTTGCGTATCAGTGTCTTTGAAATGAGAGCAGTCCTCCTAGTATTGCAAGCCTTTCAGGACATTCTCCCTTTGGGTACTATTGCTGTATATATGGACAACATGTCAGTGGTCTGGTACATCAACAAGCAATGAGAAACCCACTCCTACCCATTATGCAGAGAGGCCATGAGTGTTTGGGAATGGGCAGGCTCTTCAAGCCACTTTCTAATTGCAACACATATTCTGGGACAGACAGGCTCAACAGGTCCATTCTGATTCCTCACAAGTGGTCCCTCCATCAGTCACTAGTGAACAAGATTTTCAGCCATTGGGTCCAGCCTTATTGCAATCTTTTTGCCTCTCCCCTAAACAACAAATGTAACAAGTACTTCGCTCTGATCCCCCAGAGTGAGAGTCACCAAGGGATGCTCTAGTCCACAATTGCCCACTGGGTCATCTTTATGCTTAACCCCCTCTTGCTTTGATTCCCAAATTTACTACAGAAAGCCAGTAGGTTGAAGAGCTCAGTAATTCTCATTGCCCCCTTCTGGGCCTTATCAGGTATGATTCCCCTTCCTGTGGTCTCACCTCACATATATCCCATGGATACTAGATCCTATGCAGGATATCATTTATCACCTGTCAGAACAACAGCATCTCAGTCTCCAGACCCTCAGACTGACTGCATGGTTTCTTCACTTCCAGTAATTTTGAGAAAGCCCTGGCTTGCCCCTCCAGTCTGCGACATAATTTTGGCTTCTCAAAAGGCATCCACTAAAAAAGTGTATAGCAGCAAATGGAAGAGGTTTTGTATTTGGGCCTCAAAGGAGAATGTGGACACTTTTCCATCTCCTATTTTGGCCATTCTTCTTTTCCTTAGTACTTTTTTTTTCAGGAAGAAACCAGTTTTTCTACTATAAAACTTCAACTAGCTGCTATATCTAATTTCCGTACTGGAGACTGTTTTTCCTCTCTTTCTACTTCCAGACTATGTAGAGCATTCACGAAGGGCATTTTTTCTACTTAGACCTCCAATAAAAGACCCTTTACCTCCTTGGGATCTTATGATTGTTCTTCAAGGCTTTACCTAAATGCCCTTTGAACCAGCTGACATTTGTGACATGAAATTTCTTTCCTGGAAGAAAATATTTCTGGTAGCCATCATGTCGGTTAACAGAGTATCTGAACTTCAAGTCTTAGCCAAACCTCCTTATGTCATCTTCCATAAAGACAGAGTTTCCTTGTGGACTAACCCTTCCTTTATGCCAAAAGTAGCCATGGAATCAAATAATCTGTTCAATTGCCAGTTTTCTTCCCCAATTTTTCTAATAAAGGAAAGTGTGTATTGCATCTCCTTGATGTGCATAGACAATTACGTTTCCATCTTCAGAGAACAACGAAGTATGAAAAAGCTGATCAGCTGTTAGTTTCTTTTTCCTCAAATAGCCTAGGGCAAGCAGTTTCCAAAATTACTTTGGCCATATGGATTACCAATTGTGTTTCTCACATTTATTCCCAAAAAGGTATGGAATTTCTGTAACCTCCAAAGACCCATTCTACCATATCTGTGGCTGCATCATCTGAGTTTTATTCTAGGGCCTCAGTTGATGAAATCTGTGCTGCAACCACATAGTTAAAGACTCGTACTTTTGTATCTCACTTCAAATTGGACATTATATCCAGAAGCAGGGCTTCTTTTGGCTCAACATTGCTCCAGCATATCCTTCATGAGGGCCACCCAGGAGCTACGTAGCTGGGGACTGTGACCCATCAGTGAGGAAGAGTGAAAAGGACAGTTATAGAAGTTATATACTTACCGTAACTTGGCATCTGTGTTATCCATTTTCTTTCTTCCTCACATCCCTCCCAACCATCCCCCAGCCTTGATTCTTCGAGAAGTCACTAGAATTTATTGGAACCTTTAGGTTATAGGTTTGGGCCCGAAATCTCTTTTTCTTACTCTGTTTTGTTCCTTTATTCTGTGGGGTATAGGGCAGCAAACTTGATCTGAGGAGTTAGGGAAGGTATGATGCATTGTGGGAGGAGCTCGAGACTCAGATCTAGAAGTCTAGGAAATGCAGCTGAGTTGGATCCGATATCGAATCCAAGACAACACAGATGCCAAGTTATGGTAAGTGCATACCTTCTATTTTTTATTTGACCATGCTGTTGTCCCAGGTAAACATTCAGAAATTCTACTTGATCCCATCATTCCAAATTTTTTTTCTAGTATGTCTTATAGACACTTTGCAGTAAATGGCTTTTTTTTGATACAGGTGAAGGTGAATTTTTATCTGTAAACTATCCTGACCTTGCCAACTCAATCTTGTACTTCAGCTGGAGAATATCTTAGGATCCTGTGGTTCATGGCATCTATAATTATCATGATCCTCTTGCCAGGTTACACATGAGAAAGATTCAGTTGTTTCTAAACAACATATAGATGCAGCATTTCTTTATTTATTGTTATGCATTTATCCTTTGTTGACTGGGTTAGTCCCACTAGGCTAGTAGCTTCTTTGCATGGGAGACCCAAGGAGGTATTTCTGCTACTGGGGAAATTTAGCCAAGGTATCTGAGAACTTCCCCTACTCTTGATAGGGGGAAGGTTTGTGTGTCACACAACTGACTTCCTGTTCCCATTCCAGGCATGGAGGCAGCCTGGAGGAACAGGGAGAAAACATAGCTGATTCAGCTTTTACTAAAACTGAAATGAAAGTTGTAAATGGGAGCAGAGAAAACATTTTCAAATGGAGAAGAGGTGAAGAAGGAAACGGAGGTGTACGCAGAGGTAGAAGTAGATTCAGAGCAAAATTTCCAAAAAAATCTGTTTGAATCAACAGATATAGTAGAAAATGTGAGCCAGAAAGGGTAGCTACAGTATCCTGGAGTGAGATTATGGAGAAAATAGAAGAAGAAAATGAACCAGAGAAAAAGACTTGTGCTGAAACAGTGGGGGAAACTGCCAAAGAGGAGAGGGAAATAAAGGAAACAAAGAAGAAATTTGTTGTTTGGGTGAATAGTAAAAAGGAAGGAGGTTTGGACAGATATGAGGTATGGGACAATGTTGTAGTACAGCTGGGTGTTAAAGTTGAAGAGGTAAGAGCTTTCATTTTAATTAAAGAAACATTTTGTGACTTGCTATTTGACTGGGGAAGACTATGGAAGATTTTTGGGGGGTTTATGAAAAAAAGAAAACAGACTTTCCATGGTCAGAATATGTTGTACAATCCTTTTTTTAGACAAAGAAAAAAAAAGGGTTTTGATTCAGTTTAGAACTGAAGTGGAAGCAAAAGAACTGAAAGAACATTTGTTGACAATATATAAATATGTGATGGGCACTACAAAAATATATGATGAAAGAGGACTACGGACGGGGATGGGAATGTAATGTGATACATATACCTAGTATTATTAATGTGCATGGCAATAGAGGCTTTGTGAAGTACAAAGGACAACCTAAAACGTGTCATGTTTGTGGAAATAATCATTTAATTAATGAGTATGACAGAAAGATGTAATGTGGTCAGACAGGCCATAATGCAAAGAAATGTGAATTAAAGTGGAAAAATGCAGAAATGCAGGACATTTATGGTTAGAGTGTGAGATAGAGATATAAGAAAATGAAAATAAAAAAAAAAAGAAACTGTAAATTAAGTTGTACAAGAAAAAGAGATAGAAGCAAATGTTGTACAGGAACCTACACCACAAATGAAAAATGCAGAAGTTGCCTTTAAAATAAAGAGAAAGAAAAAGAAATAGGTGAGACAAGTGATGAAGAGTCAGGGTGATGTAGTAAAAGGCAAGAAAAATTCTATAGGAAAAAGAGTTAGGGAAAGAAAATAAAGTTTAAAATATGGTAAGTGAAAATAAAGGCAAAGGATAAAACATCTTTAATATAACTGTTCAATAAAGCCGAAAATTTTAGCCTTAAATGTGAACAGCATGAAAAATATGAAGAGGAGAATTAATATGTATTGGTGTGCAGCTGTGGATGCTCAAATAATAGTGTTAGAAGAGATTAGACTATTAACGGAAGAAAAAAAAGGTACAAACAAAGGCTTTGGAATGGTACTGTTATTAGAAATGTAGCTAAAGAAACCTGTTCAGGTATATGCATATCGTGTCAAGAGAGAATAAGGACATTGGATATAACAGTAATAGAAGTAGGGAGAATAACTGTAGTTGATCTGAGATGGAAAATCTATGTATATAGGGTTATAACCTTATATGCATATGTGACAAAAAAGAGAGAGAGAAAAACAATGCTTAAATGTATACTTATGTTTGTGTGAATATGGATAGAATAATTGCAGGTGACTTTAATTGTAACCTAACGAATAAAAAGAAGGACTGTGATGTTAAAATAGTTACAGAAATTATGAGGAGAGGACAATTAAAAATATGGGGGAATAGACACTGGACGTATAAAAGGAATGAAATTAAGACAGAAATTGATAACTTTTTAATATTGGAAAGTTTAAAAATGAATCAGAAAGTAATAAGATATACTGGATTTTCTGAACATGTGGCTGTTTGGATAAATATTAATGAAAATGAGGAATATATTGAAATAGAAAAAGAAATAAAAAGAATTAATGAAAAAGAATTGGATATAGGAGAAAGAAAAGAGCTTATAGAATTATGGAAACATATTAGAATGAGACCTTTCTATGAAAATTGGACTATTTGGTGGATATAATTTAAAAAGAAATATAAAATGTATTTTAGAAGGTGTAGAAGAGAAAAAGAAAAAAGGAATACAGAGTATTAAGTGAACAATATTTTTAAGATTTAGTAGAAAAGGATAGAATATTATATGAAAATGAAAGAAATATACAAAAGAAATCACAAAAAATGTATATGTTTTGTAAGCAAAAATATTGCTAACAAGGGAAGAAATAGGATGTAGCACCATATTTATGTAAAATGAAAGATAAAAAAAAAGAGAATTAAACAAAGAAGGGATGCAAGAAGGACTATATGAAATAATTAAGAGCTATGTATTAGATTTCTATTGCAAAAGAGAAGTGTGCATAGAACAAATTTATATTTAGTAAAGACGGTTAATATTTAGAGAAAAAAATAAATATAAAGGAGTTGGATGACATTATCAAAGATATTAATATAAAGTCAGCCACAGGATTAGATGGAATAGAATATATATATATAAAGAAATGGAAGACTGGCAAAACAATGAGATTTATACAAGTGAATGAATGAATGGATAGAAACAGGAATTAAATACAAGGAAATTTGTATGGGGGGTTTAAAATTCATATATAAGGAAGGAAATAAAGATGAGGTAAAGAATTAGAGGCCGATAACATTAAATAAAATGGGCTATAAAATTTTTAAGAGAGTAATTGCTAAAAGAATACAATGTAAAATGGAAAGGTTATATGATCAAAATGTGTATGGAAGAAAGGGAAAGAGAAGTCAGGATTTGTTGTGGTTAATAAAAGAAGTAATTAATGAGATTATTAAAACAAAGGAGAGGTAAAGGTTATGATAGGTGATATAAGTAAGGCATATGATATTATCCAATATGAAGCATTATGGAGACTTTTGCAGGAATATAACATAAGTGACAAAGTATTACAAATTATTAAATCAATATATGAAAAAAATGTGAAATTAAACATAAACTTTAGGATTGGGGAAGATGTGAAAATAGAATGTGGAATAAAACAAGGATGTCTAGCTAGCAGTGTAATATTTTCATTAGCCATGAATATAGTAGTGGTGGAAATAAATAAAATGACAAGTAATGGAAGATATAAAATGAAGGAAATACAGTTGCTGATAATGCATACTTATACAGATGACATTGTAATAAAAATAAATCACGGGTGCAAGATATAAATGAAAAATTAAGTGTTATATTAAAGAAAATTGTTTTAAGTATAAATAAAGAGAAAAGCAGAGGTTTTCGTTATGAAGGGATAATAGGTGTAGAATATAATGAAAAGTGTAAATTTATTGGGGATAGTATTTGGTCGAAGTGAATATAAACACGAGCAATTGAACGGAGATATTAAAGAAATTAAATTATTGCTTTCTGGAAAACATATATTTTCATACAGAAAGACAACACATTTGATAAATACTGTAATATTGTGTAAAATACCCTATGATGCAAGCATTTATATGAAACCAGTGAGGTATGAAAAAGAAATAAGTGGACGGCGCAGTGGTGCAGCGGTAGCATTGTCCCCTCACAGCAAGAGGTTCTCTGGTTCGATTCTCGGCTGGGGTGCCTTCTGTGTGGAGTCTGCATGTCCTCTCTGCATTCGTGTTGGTTTCCTCCGGGTGCTCCGGTTTCCTCCCATGTTACAAAGACATGCATCTGGAGCCTTTCTCCCCGGGCCTCCGCTGAAAATTGGCTTTGTTCCAAGTCGGACTTTCCCAGTTAACAAATGTTAAATAAATAAATAAATTATGATGACAATATTTTTATTCATTTGGGGGTCAAGATTGAACCCTGTAAAGAGAGGAATTTTATATATGAAAGAAGAACAGGGAGGCTGGGATTGATAAACCCAATTGTACAATGCAGCCTCTTTAAATATGTATAAGATATTAAAAGGAGTTATGGTAAGAATTTGGTAGAAACAATAATGTATGGTAAGTAAAAGCAAATTTGAGAAGGTATAGAATGAAAAGAAGTAAAAGTGTCATTAATGAAGAAATGAAAAAAATTGTAGTAAAATTGTGTTATGGAAACAAAAGAGAATGTTATAGAAAAGAGTAAAAAAGAACTGTATGTTAATATTATGGAATCTTTTTATTTTGTTGATCCGTGGAAAAAGGTAGAAACAAGTAAGAAAAAAGCATTAATGATGAGATATACAAATTATAAAATAATTAATTAATGTAGTGATTTTTGTGGAGGTTGTCCATAGGTAAATTACCAGTAAAAGGAAATATGGCATATGAAAGTAAACAAGATAGCATACATAATAAGTATATTAAGAAATTACAGAATGTGTATTTTTAGAATGTGAAAAAATTCAAGAGTAGTGGAAAGAAGTGTGTAAACATGAATTGGTTAAAGATTATTTGAAATTTGAAATGTTAAATATGGACATGATAGAATATGGTTATTATGGAATGAGATTTCAAGAAAGGCAAATAAAATGGACAGGGTTATATTTTATTTAACATGGACAATTTGTAACAAGAGACTTAATGAGATCAGTAAGAATGGAAAATGGACATTGACAAAAATATTGGAAAATATGGTTTTGCATCAAAAGGGTGGGGGGCAACACTTAAAAAGAAGCTGATATATGGTATGATGTTATTTATGTAAATAATGAAAATATGTGAATATGTAAATAATTTAAAATGTGTGATTATTTACAAATAAAAAAACAAAAAAAACCCCTACTCTCTGCGTAAGGGGGATGCATTTCATGGTTACACGTCGTCTTCTGGTCCAGGTACGGAGGTGGCTCGTAGAAGCAGTAAATTCAAAATTGAGCATGCAGGAGAAATGACAGTTTTTTCAGGTTTTGATGCGAGTAAAGCTGTTAATCAAACAGATGATAAGCCAAATATGGCAGATAATGAATTAGAAGTTATGCAGAGTGAGGAGAATGGAGAAGGGAGAAAAGAAAGTGAAGGAGAGTTGAGTTAAAGACGAAAAAAAGGAGTCAAAGTAGATATGGTTGATTCAGAGGAGTTATTTCAGCTAGGTTTGTTTGCAATGGATTCTGCAACACTTGAGTGTGTTGTTATAACCCTCCAGTTGGGGGAGTTATGGGCTGTTTATTTGAAAGAATTAATTGAACAGAGCAAACCAAGAGAGTAAGAAGACAGTGTCGTGGGGAGAAAGAAATAAGGAAGGAAGAAAAAAAATCATACACACACACTGTAAGAGAAGGTGAAACGAGAAGCAAAGATAACAGAAGTTAGAAGAAATCATCAGGTAAGGATAAGTAGCAAAATGGAAAAGAAACTGGACAGGTATGAAATATGGGACAGCGTCATTGCACCACTGGGTATTGAACCCAGAGAGGGAAGAGCATTTGTTTGTATTAGATACTTTTTGTCACAGTTTTTTTCGAGGAGGCACAGTATATGGAAAAATTCTTAGAACAATATCAAAAGAGAAAGAATGAAAACACTTGGAAATTATATGTTGTGCAGGCATTTAACAGAGAAACAAAAAAAAAAGAATATTTATACGGTTTTAAACTGAAGTTGAAAGAGATGATTTAAAAGACTAAAAACTGTGTAGAGATGTAATGGACATTGCAAAGGTCTATGACAATAGAGGTTTATGGACTTGGAGGATGGGAATATGGTGTTATACTGAAAATGCAAAATGACAAAATAATGCATTTGCCAAGTATAATGTGGAGGGGAATAAGTGATTGGTTAGATACTGGAGACAACAAAATACATGTTTTTTTATGTGGTAAAAATCATTTAATTAACAATTGTGACAAAAGGGAATGTTTTATTTGTGGTAAAGTTGGTCATGTAACAAAAAATGTGAGCAAAAACCTATAAAGTGTGAAAAAATAGGACATACATGGATGGACTGTAATGCTAAAGAGAATTATACACAGGAAACAAAGTCAAGCCAAGATAGGGAGAATGTTCAGAAGATGCCATTAAAAAAGGAATAATTAGTAGAGCATATAAAATGTTACATGGTAACTATAAGAATCAATCAGAGGACATCAGGAAGGATTGGGAAGAGAGATTGGATAAGCAATTCACAAAGAAACAATGGGAAGATGTATATGTCTCCCAAATATGCAACAAAATCTAGAAGACTTAGGATTTTTGCTTGGAAACATTTACATAGATATTTTTATACCCCAGACAGACTCCAGAGAATTTTTCCTCAGGTAGGTAGCAAATGTTGGAGGTGTGACAGGGAAGAAAGGTAATTGGGAACATTTTGTCTGGGTGAGTTGTCTGACTTTAAGGATTCCCTGCAGGATGCACTGTCGGAGATGCTGGGTGGGCAGATTGGTCTGACGAGGGAGATGATTTTTCGGAGCTATGATACAGACTCAGAATTGCCTAGACATGGTAAGGCCTTGCTGTTTCTAATTATGGTGACTGCCAAAAAAGCAATTACTAGAAAATGGAAATCAGAATCTAAACCAACTACATTAAAAGTAGTAAATATAGTAACAGAGATAAAACAACTGGAATTGAGATATTTAGAAAAAGGTAGGAGCAAACTACATAGGAAAAATGGGAATTTTGGGAACAATACATACAGGGGAGGAAAAAGGCAAGACTTTAGTGAGCTATGCAACGTTTGACTGAAAATGATTGGGTAGGTTATAAGTGTTGCATAATATTTGCAACATGGAGTGTGTCAGTATGGTTTGTGATATTTATTTATTTTATTTACATTTGGTAACCAGGTAGTGTCTGACTGGACAAAAAAGGCAAAGCCCGTTTTCAGCTGAGACCCGAGGAGAAAAGCTCCCAAAGTAAAGATTGCAGTGTTTGTAGTCAGGTATGCAAGTTACAGTACATAATGATTACTAAGAAGTTTACATAATTACATAGTACAGTATAAATCAGTTAATAGCTGATAAAGAAAAAAATCAAACCAAACAATCAAATGACATCAATAAAACAAGCAATAAAATCAATCAATATTGAGTTAAAAAGGCAGAAAGACAGAAAGTAAGGTAGTGTGTTGGCTTAGCCAGAGGAAGTACAGGAGCATAACCAGTGATTGGAGAAATAATTTGTCAGAAGCTGTTTGAAGCTATGAGTATTACATATAGATAGTACTTGCTGGGGAAGGGAATTCCAAGTTTTGGCTATGGAATAGCTGTATAAAGAATCACTTTAAGAGTTGTGGGTTTTGATAACTTTGAGCAAGCTTTTCTCCGCTGACCTGAGTGAGATAAGATTAGAATAAGGTTGTATGAAGTTAGATAAGGATGGACAATATTCGGGTTTATGGATAACACAGTGAGATATTATTAGCTGGTTTAGGGCTAGTAAGTTTGGGAGTTCAGTCCAGTTTAGTTTTTGTAGGGCAATACAATGATGAGTTCTGTGGGAAAGATTAGTGGAAAATTTGGCGATTTTTATTGTTGCGAGCTTCTAGATTATTCATCAGATTTACAAAGGTTTGTGAAGACTTGAGAACAATAGAGAAGGGTGGAAAGTAGGTGAGTTCTGGCAGTAGCTATTCTTGCATGATTAAAGAGATATGGTTTAGCCCTATAGAGAGCCCCTAATTTTGCATGGACTTTTTTGGTTGTTAAAGTGATATGTCTGTCAAATTTTAGGTTGCAGTCTAACGTAACACCAAGGAGTTTAGTATGTTCAACTGGTTCAATTTTTGTACCTTTAGAGGCTTCCACAGTGGTGCAGCATTTAACGTTGTCACCTCACAGCAAGAGGTTTTCCAGTTTGATCCTCGACTGGGGTGCCTTCTGTGTGGAGTCTGCATGTCCTCCCTGTGGTCGCGTGGGTTTCCTCCAGGTGCTCCGGTTTCCTCCCACATCCCAAAGACGGAGGTGGATTGGACACTAAATAGGCCCTAGGTGTGAGTGCGTGTGTGTGCCTTCTGTGGAAGGTTGGGCGCCGGGCTGGCAACTCGACACTGTAAAACTCCACTGCTAATCATGAGCGGACAAGTGATCCGCTGTGGGTGACCCCTAACTGGGAAAAAGCCGAAAGAAGAAGAAGAAAAGAAGAGGTGAAGATAGAGAGATGGGTTTGTTGGTTTTTATTTTTGGAATTAGAAAATACCATAAGTTTGGTCTTGTTAGGGTTAAGAATGAGTTGGTGGTCTGAAAGGTATGTTTCAGTGTTTTGAAGGGCATTCTGAAACTTTACTTGGAGTTCCTTTAAGGAGGGACCCGAGCTAATAAGAGAAGCATCATCTGCATATTGAATGATAGAGGCAGGTGAAGTTGCAGTATAAAGATCATTATTAAAGATAAAGAGAAGTGGGCCTAAGATAGAGCCTTGTGGGCACCGACAGTGATGGGTAAAAGGGGTGATAGTTTGTTCCCATATGGTGGCTTGTTTATGGCTGGAGAGGTAGCTGTGGAACAATTGTAGGGCATTGGAGCTGAAATTGAGAGAGGCAAGTTTGTTTAGTTGTATTTGATGGGATACAATATCAAAGACTTTTGACATATCAAGGAAGGTGGCAGAGACAAGGTGATGGTTCTTTTTGAGGTCATAAGAGATGGATTTAGCAGCAAGTTTAAAAAATTCACCAGGTAACTGATCTGCAGCAGGAGTACAAGGTTTTATTTTAGTTAGGAGGTTTTGTATATAATTAGTCTGGATTGGTTTAAGAGAGAAAGGAGAAGTATTGGGGTCAGTGAGGGGAGGTGGTATGGAAAGTGTGGAATTGCCATTGATGTTTAGTAGTGAAGTGATGGAGGTAATAAAGTGGGTATTGAATTCTGTAACTGTACAGTCAATAGTGCAGTTAGTTGTTGGGGGTGGAGTGGTCGTTTTTCCTGGGTTTAGGAGGAGAGGAGATTGATTGATTGCCAGAATCTTTGGGGTTGTTTTGGTATTTTTGTTGGCATGTTTGAAAGTAAGTCTTTTTGGCCAGTTTCATATGATTTTTGGCCTGATTTCTGAGCTGTCTGTAGGTTGCGTAATTGTTATTATTCTTATCTTTATGATAGCGAGTTCAGGCTTTGTCCTGTTTAAGTAAGAGAATAGTCTCTTTAGATAAGTAGGGAAGTTTTTGGACTTGGAGTGAATTTTCCTGAAAGGAGCAAGATGATTTAAAATTTTCAGGAATGTATTATTAAAGTACTGAACTGCAAGATCCAATTACAGGGTTTTCAGGGATGGCCAGACATATGTATTTAATAGAGTATTAAATAGTGAGGGGGAGTACTGATTTTTATTACTTATATATTGATATGTATTATTTATACCATGTGTGCGTTTTCTGATAAGGTAGGTGGGGTAGTGGTGACTAAGAGAATCAGGGAGGCAATCTGTGTCATAGTTATAGTTGACTTTATTTGTTAAGATCCAGTCAAGTACAGAGTGCTTGTTTGTGACCTTATCTATGCGTGTAGGTTGAGAAATATTTTGGGTAAAGGAATAAAGGTTGATAAAGCTGATAGGAGGTTTAGAGGAACAGGAAAACCAGTCAAGATTAAAATAACCAAGTGTTATAGTCTCTTGAGAAAAATTGGAGGATGCCCATTCTAGGATGTTTTCAATATTTGAGAGGTTATTAGTGGAAGGGGGATAGATGGCTATTATGATAATGGATTTCTGGGTGTTGATTTATAAGCATGTTGGTAAGATTTCAGCTGTAGGAAGTTGCGGTGGTGTGGTGGACAGCTGTACTAAGTTGAGCTGGTCTTTGTTCATTATGGGAATACCACCACCACCATTTTTGAATAATCTGTCTTTTCTGATAAGACAATAGGCGGTAGGAAGTAATTCCTCAGTTTTTATATGTAGTTTGAGCCAGGTTTCAGTAATTATGTCTATGTCTGGGGAGTATAGGTTAAGGGCATTATGGAATTCTTGTATTTTATTGAGGAGGCTTCTAAGATTAAAGTGTATTACAAGTAGATTTGAGTTACATGATTTGAGTGGTATGTTGGGGTAGTTAGTGTTGACAGAGTTTGGAGGGTGATTTGGGTTGCTAGTAGTGGAATGAGTGGGGCCTGGGTTTGGGTGCATGTCAGATTGGAGTTTAACAAGGGTGAGCCAGTGGAGTGTGAGATATTTTAGTTTGGAGAAAAGCTTGAGTTGTTCATGAATGCAACATGAGAGGCTATAGGTATGACCGTATTTGGGTGGGAGGTATATAGAATTAAGATTATTAAGTAGATGAGGAGAGATGTGTACAGCATCCCTGTTATCACAGTGAGTCAGTAAAGTAGGCAGAGTTGGGGAGTGATAGAGCATGACATGATGGGAGTGATAGGAGGTCAAGTATTAGGATAGAATTAGTATGGGTAGTAGGGTTGTGATGGTTGGTTTGAGTAAGGCCATGGTAATGAAAGATTCCTGATCTAAGAATACTATGAGCGTGGGGTTATAGTAGGATGGGAGCTAGGGTAAAAATAAGCTAGTGGCTAAAATATAAGAGAGTCGAGATGGGTGAAGGTAAGAATGATTAAAAATATGTAAATAGCTGTGTGTGAGAGGATATGAGGTATTAGTAAAATGAGGTATGTGGGTGAGTAGGTAGGTACTTGAATAGTGATTTGTTGATCAGATGTCTGAGGTCATAAGGGGAGTGGTTTGGATAGATATAGATCAAATTAAAGTAGGGGTGGGTGGGAATGGGGTAGGGTAGGGGAGTGAAGTGAGCCCGGGTGTAGCGAGGGCGAATGGAGCAGGGCTACACCGGGCCACAAGCTGCAGAGAAGATGAAGTAAATCAGTAAATGTTCTCTGTGAAGTATAAAAAGGAGCTGAGAAGGTAGGTAAGTCAGTGGAGCACTGCCCAAACAGAAATATCTGAGTATGGGGAAGTGTGAGGCTGTAAATTAGAAACGGGGATAAAATAGAGAGCTGCAGAAGAAGAAAACAAAAGGAAATGCAGAAGGTAAGGGGAGTGAAGGCTATAGAACAGGGAGTCAAAAGGTCTGTAGAAAGTGGAGACAAAAGTGATTACTGGGTGGAAAAATGTTTAGTGAAAGATGGCAGCAGAAAGAAAATGGGTGGATGGACTGAGGGGCACTACCATGTGCAAGGCTGGTGGTAAAAAGGAGGAAATAATTACAGGAAAAGAAACGGACTGTGGGAGAGAGGTTATTTAGAGAAGAGATAAATAGCTGGCATCCCTAACACTCCACATGTATCTTTCCAAAGTGGGGCTTTAATACAGAGTAAAAAAGTAACACTATTGCACTACTAACATCCAGGTGACCATAACAAGCTAACACATACTTTTAGTTAATTAGATGTTTTGAAATTTTGATGGTAGAAATAGTAGCTGCAAAAGACCCGAGGCAGTGCTGTACTGTAACAGATGTCTGGCCTCACAAGGTAGATTATTGGCACCAGGGGGAGAGCTTTGGTGTGTTGAATGGAGTTTTGAAAAAGGGGTAAATGATGAAAAAGTATGTATATGTGTAATGAAATTTATATGGAAAAAGGGAGAAAGAACAAATAAAAATGGATACTGCTAGTATTAAGCAATGTTGGTTATAAGATTTTTATGAATATAATAGAAAAAAAGAATAGTAAGGCCAATAACTTACTGATTTAAACAATTTTTGGAATAAAAGAAAAAGGACATCAGTAACTTTTAATGATGAGAATTGTTAGATGATGCAATAAATATGGAAAGAATTGAAAATAATAGCAGATGTAAGTAAAGCATTTGACAAGATTCAGCATGCAACATTATGGGAAATTTCGAAATAATATAATAGATGTAATAAAATAATCAACATTTTGAAATCAGTATACAAGAAAAATAAAATGAAACTAGTACTTAATGGCTGGTTAAGTGAGACAATAGAAATAAGAAGTGGTATTAAGCAAGGATGTCTGCAAGTAGTATTCTGTGTCCATTAATTATGACTGCAGTAGTTATCAAGATAACTTTAGTATTGGAGGAAGCTAAATATTGTACACCAGAGGGAATTTAGATTCCATTGATCTTTTTATGCAGACAATCTAGTATTAGTTGTAAAAATAATGGATGGATAAGTGTAGCTATTAAGACACTTGACAAAGAATTAAAGGTGTTAGGTTTAATTACTACTGAGGAAAAGAGAAAAGGACTGGGGTTTTCAGGAAAAAATAAGAGGTATTCAGTTTAATGAATAAATATAAATTCTGTGGATAAGGTTTGGCATTGAGCAATAGAGAGTGACACAGTGGAAAGATATGATATGTAAAATAAGGAACACTTACATATTCTGGAGAACATTTAAACTTACATATAGGGAAAATATGTTTAATTCAGTAATATTAGATAAGATGGCACATCTAGCAAGTGTATTTATGAGAGCACTAGAATCTGAAAAGGAATTATTAAATGTGTTGTTTACATTTATATGGGGATCTAGAGTGAACCCTATTAAAAGAGGAATTATTTCTGTTACAGAAAAGGAAGGAGGTTTGGGTTTAATAAATCCAATTATATATATAGCCTCATGGAATGTATTTAAAATATTGACAGGAATACAGGGAAAAGGAAAATTAAAGATTTTAGAAGAAAAATATACAACAGTATGGGGAAAGCTTGAATAGTTAAAAGAAAGGGAATTACTTGTACGGAAATGAACTTATATCAAGAGAAAATATTGCTATGGAAGATTGATTTATGAAATATGGAAAAGAATAGGAAAGAATGATATGAAAATATAATGGGAAATTTTTATTATACAATGCAATCAAAAGTATTTTCCCCTTCCTGATTTCTTAATTTTTTGCATTTTTGTCACACTTCAATGTTTCAAATCATCAAACAAATGTAAATATTAGACAAAGATAACCCAAGTAAACACAAAATGCAGTTTTTAAGTAATGATTTTATTTATTAAGGAAAAAAATTATCCAAATCTACATGGTCCTATGTAACAAAGTAATTGCCCCTTATACCTAAACTGGTTGTGCCACTCTTAGCAGCAACAACTGCAATCAGGCATTTGCGATAACTGGCAATGAGTCTTTCACATTGCTGCTGAGGAATTTTGGCCCACCCTTCTTTGCAGAATTGTTTTAATTCAGCCATATTGGAGGGTTTCTCAGCATGAACCACTTTTTAAGGTCATGCCACAGCATCTCAGTTGGATTCATGTCCAGACTTTGACTAGGCCATCCCAAAATCTTCATTTTGTTTTTTTTAAGCCATTCAGAGGTGGACTTGCTGGTGTGTTTTGGATCATTGTCCTGCTGCAGAACCTAAGTGCGTTTCAGCTTGAGGTCACAAACTGATGGCCGGACATTCTCCTTCATGATTTTTTTAGTAGAGAGCAGAATTCATGGTTCCATCAATCACAGTAAGTCGTCCAGGTCTAGAAGCAGCAAAGCAGCCCCAGACCATCACACTACCACCACCATGTTTGACTGTTGGCATGATGTACTTTTTCTGAAATGCTGTGTTACTTTTACACCAGATGGAACGATGCACACCTCCCAAAAAGTTAAACTTTTGTTTCATCATTCCACAGAATATTTTCCCAAAAGTCTTGGGGATCATCAAGATGTTTTTTGGCAAAAGTGAGACGAGCCATTATGTTCTTTTTTGGTTAGCAGTGGTTTTCTTGGGAACTCTGCCATGCATGCTATTTTTGCCCAGTCTCTTTCTTATGGCTGAGTCATGAACACTGACCTTAACTGAGGCAAGTGAGGCCTGCAGTTCTTTAGATGTTCTGGGTTCTTTTGTGACCTCTTGGATGAGTCATCGCTGCACTCTTGGGGTAATTTTTGTAGGCCGGCCACTAATGGGAAGGTTCACCACTGTTCCATGCTTTCTTCATTTGTGGATAATGGCTCTCACCGTGGTTAGCTGGAGTACCAAAGCTTTAGAAATGGCTTTGTAACCTTTTCCAGACTGATAGATGTGAATTACTTTGTTTCTCATCTGTTCAGGAATTTCTTTAGATCACTGCATGATAGTCTTCCTTTTTTGGGATCTTTTGGTCTACTTCACTTTGACAGGTTCTGTTTAAGTGATCTCTTGATTCAGCAGGTCTGACAGTAATCAGGCCTGGGTGTTGCTAGTGAAATTGAACTCCGCTTTCCCAAAAATGTGATTAACCACAGTTACTTCATTATTTAACAAGGGGGGCAATTACTTTTTCACATAGGGCCATGTAGGTTTGGATAGTTTTTTTCCTTAATAAATAAAATCATCACTTAAAAACTGCATTTTGTGTTTACTTGAGCTATCTTTGTCTAATATTTAAATTTGTTTGATGATCTGAAACATTTAAGTGTGACAAACATGCAAAAAAAAAAAAAATCAGGAAGGGGGCAAATCATTTTTCATTGCACTGTATTTACCCTTAGAGGCATTTAGGAGAAAAAAAGTAAAAGCAAGAAAGAGCAGATGTGAAAATATGTGGAAAGTACAGACTTTTGTGGAGATTGTCTATAAATACACTTCAGTAAAAGCAAATGTACCATATAAAACAATAAAAGGTAGAATGTGCATATATTTTGAGGAATTAGAGGCCACTGAATTGTAAAAGGGTAAATCAGTTATGGGAAGAAATAGGTGACAAAGAATGATTGAAATGATTGAAAAATGTTAAATGTATAAATATGGTCATGGTAGAAAATGGATACTATGAAAATATGAAATAAAATGATATAGATTAGATGAAAGGTTTGTATTATGTGGATTGTGTGGAATGAATGAGATAAAATTTAATGGCAAATGGGTACTGTCAGACATTTATAGAAAAAAAGGTTTTGGTTGTGGAAAAAAGAGTGGGGGGTAGAATTGAAAGTTTATAACATTTGCAAATCTGTAGATTAATTCTACATAATTGTAAATGAGTTGTAAAATTTGTATATAGAATGCATATATTGTGAATTTTAATAAAGGAAACCCTATTTGTCATTGTGACCCATTTTGGAGGACCACTTCCTATTTCCATTCCAGGCACAGAGGCAGCCCGGAGAAACAGAAAAGCAGATGGAGAGAGAAGGAGGTGATGGAGTATTGTAAGAAATGTATGTGAAGGCAAATAGTGAGACCAGAGAATGCATGCAGGATTCTGAAGAAATGTTTCACAGAAATGTGTTTAATGGAGATGAGCCAGTAAATGGTGGATGAATAATTGCAACCCTCCAGTCTGGAATGTTGCTGGATGATTCACTTAAAGAAATGGTAGTGCAGAGCGAGCCATAAAATTAATGAGATGTTTCTTGGGGGACATTATGGAGCAAATGCAAAATGAGGCTGTAGAGACAGTCCTGAAGAATAGTGGTGAGATGGAAAAGAAAACATATGCAGAGTAAATAAATGAAGGCAAAAGTGGAGTAGCAGAAAAGAAGGCAGAAGCAATTGAAAAAGCAAGTAAGTGATACTTCAGAGTAAAAATACGAAGAAATGGGTAGGTATGAGGTGTGGGATAATTTAACGGCTCCTTTGGGTGTAAAAACAGGTGAGGTAAGAACATTTATTCTTGTTAACAAAGAGACATTTTGTGACATTATATTTGAGACTGTTTTTCAATGGAAAATTTTCTTGGAGAATATGAAAAAAAGAATGACTGCAACCTATGGAATCTTTGTGATAGAATCATTTAACAGGGAAACAAAAAGAAAATTAATGTACAATTTCAAACCGAGGTAGAAAGAAAGACTTTGAAAGGACATTTGAAAACCTAAATAAGTAGTAGGCATTGCAAAATTTATGACAAAAGAGGTTTATGGACTGGTGTCTGGGATTGTAATCTGTTAAATATAGAAAGAGAAAAAGTGTACATATACCAAGCATGATAAATCTAGAGGGAAATAGGGGGGTCATAAAATACTGGTAACAACCCAAAACATGTTTTTGTGGAAAAGAAGGGCATTTGATAAGTAATTGTGACAAAAGGAAATGCTATAGAGTTGGGGAAATGATGCAGAAATGTGAATTGAATGTTATAAATGTAAAAAAATTGGACATGTATGCATGAATTGCTAAAATGAAAATAAGAATAAGGAAAAAGAATGAGAAGAAAATTAACAAAGAGAAGAAATGAAAATGAGACTAAGGAAAAAAAAGAGAATGAACAAAGATAAGACGTTTTATAAGTAATACAAATAGAAGAAAAGTTAGATGGTAAAGAATAATAAAGAGGACATAGAAGAATTTTCTGAAATAAGTGATGGAGACAAATTGGGATGTGGTAAAAGAAAAAAGAATTCTATTTGTAAAAGGGTAAAATAAGAAAATTTAAAGGGATAAGTACAAAAAAAAGGAAAGGAAATGGATAAAAAGAATATATGCAGCTGATAATTGGGGGGGATGTTGGTATAATGGTTAAGGTATTTGACTCACACAAGGTGATTTTTGTTGTGATTTTACCTTTTGGACAGAAATTGGCTAGGCTTAGTGTATGGCCTATTAAAAAAGCTTGCCTAGTAGTTAGGTATGAACTTAGAAAACAATGATTCTAATGAAAAGGAAAAATGAAAACTTTAGAATGCTTTCTGTAAATATGAGTAATGAGAATATAGTGATAAGAATAGTGATTTTGGAGTGGTGTATTATATGCGATGTAGATGCAATTATATTAGAATACACAATATTTTAAGCAATTGAAGTAAGATTACAAACAAAGAAACTATGGGGAGGAAAGATAATCTGGAATTTGGGAATTGAGAGATGTTCTGGAATAGCCATATTCTATAGGAATGCAATAAAGATATTAGATGTAACTTTAGCAAAATTGGGAAGGCTAACCATTCTAGATTTAAAATGGAACGTACAAGTATAACATTATATATTTAATACTAATTGTAAAGAAAGGGAAAGCTTATTTCATCAGATTTTAGACTATGTAGTGATAAATATGAATAATGTAATAACAGGAAACTTTAGTTGTGATTTAAAAAGCAAGTATAAAAGAAAGGAAATGATATAAAAAACATTTTAGACTTGATAAGATGTGGTAAGTTAAAATGTTGGGAGAAAAAATCATAGACTTACAAAAGGGGTATATAGAGAACTGAAATATATTATTTTATTGTATCAGAAGGTTTGGTTATAGGAGAAGGGGAGTTAGTTGAAACAGTATTTTCTGATCATCTTGCAGTATGGCTAGAGATAAAGGAAAACAAGGAATATATAAAAATAGGCAAAGGAATAAAAAGGATAAATGAGAAAGCATGGAATGAATAAAGAAGATTAGTAAACAGTTATGGAAAGATTATGTTACCGTGAGAACATTTTTTAAAAATTGGTCTGAATGGGGAATGATATTTAAGGAAAAGTATAAAACAATGTTTTTTAGATTGGCAATATGATATGAGAAAGAAAAATATAAAAACATATGATGCATAGGCAGATGCACAACATAATGATAGTACTCTGACAAAGAAAAAAAATTCTATGAAAGAAATCAAGAAAAAATACAAGAATTGTTATATAAGAAAATATATTTTTTGCAAGGAAAGAGAGAAAAATATTGAGTTATTTCAGCAGATTAATAAAGGAAGATGGCAGTGTAATGAAATAAAATGCATAAAAGGAGAAATAGAAAGAACTCGGGAAAAGATTCTGAATAGTGTAATACAGTATGTGCAAGAAATGCTTAAAGAAAAAAAAAGGTAGTGAATAAAACACGGAAAGTAAAAAAGTTAACAGGAAGAGAATAGAGTTAGAAAAGGAGATTCTTTAAATGAGCTAAATAAAGCATTAGGAGAAGTGAATATAGATTTGGCTACAGGACCAGGTGGATATGAAATGTAAAAAAAATTAAGGGATTGGCAAAAAATATTTTTAAAGATTTTGAATGAATGGTTAGATGAAGCTTTTATGCATAAAAAATTATGTACTGGAATACTTAAATTCATATAGAGGAAGGAAGATAAAAGGCAGTTAAGCTGGATAATATTGAATAATAATGATTATAAGCTTGTTATAAAAATAATACAAAAGAGATTTGACACTAAAATGGGAAATATGTAAGATAGTATATATAGTATATGGAGAAAGGGTTGTCAATTATTAATGGCAGTTAAAGAAGTTGTGGATGATATGAATAGAAAAGAAGCAACAAAAAACATGATAGGAAACTTTAGTAAGGCATTTGACATGATTGGACATGAAATCTTATTGGTAATAATGAAAGAATATAAGTGAGAAACCTAAGAAATTATGTATGTCAGCGCATGGTAAATAAGGTAAAAATACTTGTAAATGGCTGGTTAAGCCAAGAGGAACATATGAGGAGCTGTGTAAGACAGGGATGTCCAATGAGTTGTATACTCTCTGCATTAGTTATGAATGTGACAGCATGTGAAATAAATTATAAAATGAAGGTGGCGGGGTATATAACACCTGAAGGGTTAAGAATTCCAGTTCTGTTAACATATGCATGTGACATTATAATAATTGCGGAAAACAAAATTTGGATAAAAGAAGTAATAATTTGCACAAATGAGTATCTAGAGGTGATAAGGGTGGCTTTAAATAATGAGAAAAGTAAATGTTTAGGTTATGTAGTAGGGGTTATACATATTACAGTGAATTAAATTTCTCTGGAAGGTATAAAATTTGGGAATAAAGATGCAAGTAGAATTCAGTGGGAAAAATAGAAGAAATAAAACAAACCTGTCATTTCTGGAGACCATGTAAATTATTCAGGAAGAAGGCTTATTTGATAAATTCAGTACTGATGGGAAAACCTGCATACTTAGCAAGTGCATTTATGTTGCCAATAGTATTTGAAAAGGAATTATTCCAGATATTTTTTTTTTCATTTATATGAAAAAGATAAGTGATTATTAGTAAAATTTTACAAGTGTGATAAATTTGGGGTATGGTAAAAAAAAGTAAAAGATAAAAAGAATGTATAAATGAAGAATTAAAATGTTACAAAGAAAAAATATTTTTGTACAAAATAAAAAATTGACGATACATAAAAAGATAGAAAAGTATGGTATAAGAATGTAATAGAATATTACTATGTAAAACCATGGGAAAATCTAGCAGATGAAAAAAATTAAAGTTATAAAGACAAACAAATGGTGTAATCAATAAGCAGATTGTCAAGATTTTTTGTGGAGACTGATAATAGATAAGTTGTCAGTAAAAGGAAATATGTTACATGAAAAGAAGAGAGAGAGAATATGTTTACATTATCAAGAAGAAGAAACTACAGAACGTGTGTTTTTGAAATTAAAAAAGTTGTGGGAAAAACTATATCAAGAAGATTTTTTTGAATATATAAAAAGTGGATAAAATAAACATGGATATGATTAAATATGTATATTATCAGAATAGAAGTAAAGAATATGTTAAAAATATAGATAAAAGTTATTTTATGTTATATGGAATGAAAGAATAAATGAAATTATGTTTAATGGTAAATGAAGTGTGTGTGTGCGCGAGTGTGTGGTATAGATGAATTACAGTTGCAGGGCTAGTCAACCGCCAGTGTAAATCTTGGCTCTAGATGATGGTCATTGTTAGTGACACTCCAACCCCATGTACAAAAATGTGACAAGAGGTTGAGGATGGATGGATGGATTTTAGAAACAGTATTAGATAAAATTAGTTGTTGACTATAGAAAAAAGGAGTGGGGGTCTAATAAGAATGGAAATTTAGTATGAATGTAAAAAGTATGAATGTGTAATCAGGTTTAGATATCTATATATTTGTACTTGTATAAATATTTGTAAATGTATAAATATTTCTTAAGTAAGAGTTATTTTTGTATATAAATAAAAGACACCTACTCATTTTGGTAAAGGCTGTGGAATCCTTAACATCCACCTCTGAGCTGCCACCAACTGAGACAGATAAGGCTTTAGTTTAATGTCTCATCAGGAGGATAACAAACTCAGGAGTGCAGCAACCACCTTATGTTGCACTGCAGTGTCAGGAATTCATCTACCTGACATGGGAATAGAACCCACAGCCTTCTGCAAAAAAGGCAAATGTTGTACCACTGACACTGCATAGCATTTGCAATCTCAGATTCCAATCTTGGGCTGTGTGAAAAAAGGGGTTCCATTGGTGGAGACTACAAATACCAGCAAATTCAGGACTCTCCTTTTCTCATCTACCAACTCAGTCTCTAACTATGAATGCCTCATGTTTCAGTTGAAGGCAATTTCAATGGGGTTAAAGGTGCAAGGCCTTTGAGATGCTTTAGACAGACCAAAGCACATAAATGTCAAAGAGATGATGGTTGTGATCCATGCTTTAAAATCTCTTTATTATCCATTTCCCTGGATCTCTTCAGGTGATTACAGACAACACAACAGTGATGTGGTACACCATTAAGCAAGGAGACATCAGACTGCGCCCTCTGTGCAGGCTGGCAGTAGTGGCTTGGGAGGTACCACTCCTTAACCCTCTAAGCATTTTGCACACCATCAGAGCAAAACATAGTGGCAGACAAGCTGAGCAAGACCACAACTGACCCCCGCAAATGGAAATTGAATAAGGCAGTTTTCCAGGACTTGATCCATTTGTGGGGAACACCTGAAATAGGTCTCTTTGCCTCCTTTCAGAATAAACTTAAACAAATTCTACTCTAGGGCTCCTTGCAAGCAGGCCAGGAAAAACAGATGCATTTTAATTCTCATGTTCCTTTATGCATTTCCACCTTTCCTCTGAAATCCAGGGTAATTCTGAAGATTCAGAAGGACTGTCCAAAAATAATTTTGGTGACTTCATTTTGGCTCATGCAGCATTGGGTCTTCCTTTTTATGGAAATGGCCAAGTGTAATTACTAGAAATTGGACCAACTCTTACAAAAACGGGGAGTTTTATACACTCCCATCTCAAACGTCTTCAACTAACTGGGTGATTTAATTGTACTTCCTTTTAGACACCTCTTTACAGAGGAAGTGTAGTAAGTACTAAAGGTGGCAAGAAGACCTGCTACTGAAAAATCTTATACTGATAGGTAGTAAAGATTTTCTAGTTGGTACCTAGCCAGTAATGAGGGCCCAGCAGTGGTGGCTGGTGACTTCAAATTAAAGGGGGGCTGCAGGAGACAGCTGAATGGGTGGGGCCAATGGGAAGGGGTGTGACCAACTAGAAAGAGGCAGAGCTATGCTCAAAACCACAACAACTGGAACTTTAATTAAATACGCTGCCCTCGGTGCCAAACCGTCATTACGAGAGTCCAATCAAGACAAAATGAAGTGTAGAAGAAAAAAATATTTCAATGCATTGGCTACATGACAACTTACTTAATATCTAGATGGAAACACAAAGGTTGTGAGGCATGAAAAAATAAATTGCTTTTTAAATACATTACTGGAATGCCAGTCAAAATCAAGTATAAAAAAAAGCAGCAGCACTCATCTCAAACCATTTCTCCTTGTACTGCAGTTCTAATTATAATTTATATTCAGCTTTATAAAATTACCAAGTAACATGCTGAAAGTAGCAATCTCTGTGATACCCCCACTTGTAAAAATGTTTCTTATCCAAAAAAGACCTGCTGCTTGACAACAACTATAGTACAGTTTTGTACCTACCATAAATGTAGATGTCCGAGTGTTCACACTGCTGCAGTCATCACTCTTGGGTTATCCTGCTGTCATGCAGTCCCGCAGTCGGCCCGAGTTCCAAAGTCTTGGTCCGGCGTTGGTTGCTGTCGTTTCTTCCCTGATGTCAGTGCGCCAGGGGTATACAAGATGCATCCGACGCAATTTTCTTCAGTTTTTCTTGCCCCAGATGTCAGGTGCCCCCAATAGGTAGGCAATACATATTGCTGTATAAAAATAAAACAATACCTTCAGTCACAAGCAAATACACCACAGAGGTTGTATAGGATAGAAAGGAATAGATAAGTCCAGCTAGTTCAGAGGGGATGGAGGGAGGGTAACCTGGACTGTAGCAGTGTGAACACTCGAACATCTACATTTATGGCAGGTACAAAACTGTACTATGTTCATCGTGTTACACTGCTGCAGTCATCACTCTTGGGTTGAATTCCAAAGCTAAGGATGGGTGATGGAACTAAACAGGGTTTGGAGAGGCTAGAAGGCCCTGCAGAACAGCAGTGGCAAAGCCAGCTCTGGTTTTAGAGTATAGAGGTAAGTGATAGTGTTTGGTGAAGGTGTGCACTGAACTCCAAGTTGCAGCCTCCAAAATATCCTTGGTTGGTTCCCCTCTGAGGAAGGCTGCTGATGTTGCTGTAGCCCTGGTGGAATGGGGCCTGATGTTACCAGGCACAGATTTCCCATGGTGTGTGTAGCAGCAATGCATACAATGTCCTATCCATTTTGAAATGGTCTGTTTTGAGATAGCTTTTCCTTGAGATCCTGCAGCATAGGATACAAAGAGCTGGTCAAATTTTCTGAAAGCCGTAGTTTTATGCAAGTAGTAACGTAATTGCCTGTGAATGTCCAAAGAGTGTAGGAGCCTTTCCCCTTTGTTCTGGGGGTTTGGATAAAAGGTGGGCAAATGAATGGTTTGGTTTAGGGCCACACTAGATACCACCTTTGGCATAAAGGAAGGGTTAGTTCGTAAAGAGACTCTGTCTTGATGAAAAATGATGAAAGGCTCCACTGCCATTAGGGCATTTAGTTCTGTGACTCTTCGTGCTGAAGTTATTACTAGCAGCAGGGCAGTTTTCCATGATAGGAACTGTAGATCAGCAGTGAAAGCTGGTTCAAAGGGTGGAAGTGCAAGCTTTTCCAGAACAAAGTTGAGATCCCAAGTTGGTGTTGGTGCTCTCCGGTGTGGTCTTATGTTCTTAGCCCCTCTGAGGAACTGTCTTAACAATGGATGAGAAAATATAGGAGGATCCGTGTTGTATTGAGCCGAAATAGCTGAGGCGTGGATCTTAATAGATGAGAAGGAAAGTCCTTTGTGCAACATCTCAGTTAAATATTTAAGAATCTGAGGAATATTTGGGACAAGGGGATTTTGGCCTTTAGCCTGGTTCCAGGTGCAGAATCTTTTCCATTTGTCTGAATAGTCTTTCCTGGTGCTGGGCCTCCTGGCCTCCAGAATGACGTCCATCACAGCTTTAGAGAGAAGTGTTGACTGATTATTTAGGCAATTTGCCATGCAGCCAGATTTAAAGTCTTGAAATGGCTGTGTAGAATCTGATTGTTTTGCTGAGTGAGCAGGTAAGGAATTGTAGGCAAAATCCATGGTGGGCCTTGAGCCATGTTCCTTAGTATTGGATACCAGTGTTGGCGTGGCCAGTCTGGAGCAATGAGTATCATTTGTGGCCTCTTTAATCTGGCTTTCAGCAGCACCTTTGCTAGAAGAGGCAGTGGAGGAAAGGCATACACTGTCGATGTTTTCCAACTGAATGAGAGGGCGTCCACTTTCCAAGCTAGTGTGTGGTATGTCCCTGTGCAGAATTTCCGTAGTTGGTAGTTTTGGGGGGAAGCAAACAGATCTGTGTCTGGGCTCCCCCATTTTTGAGTTATCATTGCGAATACTTGTGGATCTAGTTTCCACTCGTAAGGATATGTGATGTTTCTGCTTAGATCGTCTGCCAGTGTGTTTTTCTTTCCTGGCAGGAATTGTGCTTGTAGTTGAACTTGGTAGGTCAGTGCTGTGTTCCACAAGGTCATTGCTTGTCTGCATAGGGGGTAGGAGTGTGTGCCCCCTTTCTTGTTTATGTACCACATCACTATGGTGTTGTCCGTCTTTATTAGGAGTTGTCCTGGATGTAGAAGGTCCTTGAAAGCTGTTAGGGCATTTTGTACAGCTAGCATCTCTTTTTGATTGATATGTAGATGCCTTTGGTTTGCAGACCATTTGCCCTGAATACCCTGTCCTGCCATGTGTGCTCCCCAGGCATAATCCAATGCATCTGTTGTTATAGTTTGCCTGGCTGTGGGTAAGGTGAAAGGCAGACCCTTGTTGAGGTGACATGCCTGAGCCCACCATAAAAACTCCTGTTGAAGGCAGGGAATGAGTGGAATTATTGTTTCCAAACTGTGGCTGTGTTGAGACCATACGCTTTTCAGATACCATTGTAATTTCCTCATATGCAGTTTTGCAAATGGTATTAGTAGTATGCAAGATGCCATGAATCCCAAGGCCTGCAGAATTTTTCTTGCAGGGAGTTGGGTCTTTGTTGCCATTATTTTGAAGTATTGAGTCAGTTGTCTTTGCTTGTCTGGCGTGAGGTAAGCCATCTGGGCCATTGTATTTAAGCTGGCACCCAGGAATATTATGTCTTGTCAGGGCACTAGTTTTGACTTCTTTTTGTTTACTGTATACCCTAGGCAACTTAGTAGGTTTTTGACAAACGCCAGATGCTTTAATAGAATGTCCTTGCTTTCTGCTTGAATAAGGCAGTCGTCCAGGTATGGATATATTTGAATCCCTCTTTGTCTGCAGTATGCAATTACTGGTGCCAGGCATTTTGTGAAGACCCTGGGCACAGTAGATAAGCAGAAGGGCAGTGCAGAGAATTGGTAATGGGTTGAACCTGCAATAACTCGGAGGTATCTTCTGCAATTTTGTCTGATAGGGACATGCAGCTATGCCTCCTTGAGGTCCGTTACTAGCCAAGCCTTCTTGTCCAGCATGGGAAGAAGTTGCTGTAGTGTTAGCATCTTGAATGTGGGTACTTCCAGGTATGTGTTTAGAATTGAGAGGTCCAGAATGGGTCTCCAGGCTTTGTCCTTTCGGGGAACTAGAAACAGTCAAGTAAAATTCTTGTCCTTGCTCCTGTGTAGGAACCTGTTGAATGGCTCTCCTGTCCATGAGAGCTGAAATTTACTTTTGAGCCTCTGCCCATTGCTTTGGTGGCAGGTTTGGCATTCCTTTTATCCTTGGCAAAGTGTGAAAGTGGAATCTGTATCCTTGAGATACAATATTTAGGACCCATTTGTCTTTTGTGATGATGTGCCAATTGTGTGCAAAAAGTGCTAGTTTTCCCCCCAAGGGAGCTGCCAAGAGGGTTTTGCTTGGTAGTCTGAGGAGTAAGTCATTGTGTTTGTCTTCTCGTAGTTTGAGACCTGTCTTCTCCTCCTCTTTGTGTTGTGGCACTCAATTGTCGAGGCTGGTAAGAGCCTTGTGGCTGGCCTCTGCCTCTTGGGCGTCTGTATCTGCCCCTCTGTGGTCTGGCAGAAGCTGGAACGGACAAGTTTTTGGTTGGCCAATTTCTGCTGAAACGAGGAGGTTGAACCTGTAAAAAATCCTTGACCGTCTGCATAGAATTTGCCTTATCCTCCATTTTCTTTAAAACTTTTTCTGCTTTTACACCAAATAAAACATCCTGCTGTAAGGATGCATCCAATAACTTTGCTTTAACATGATCAGGCAAAGTTTGTTCTTTTAACCAAGCATGCCTACGTATGACAGACCCTGTCACTGCTGCTCTACAAGAAGCTTCCAATGAATCAAATCCACATTGCAAAGTATGTTTTCCCACTTGTTCAGCTGAATGCAACGAATCTTGCATTTCCTTGTAATCTGGCTGGTCTGTATGTGCGAGCATTTTTTGTTTTAATTTAGACATCAGATATTGTTGATATTTCAGCATGTGAAACTGACAATTTAAGGCCCTCAAAGCTAGAGTAGCTGAGGTATATACTTTCTTTCCCCATCTGTCTAGTGCTCTAGAATCCCTTTCAGAGGGCACAGGATTTTTAGCAGTAGAGGCTTTAACCCCTTTGGGACCCTGGGAAATGGTTTCTGGGTCAGCAACAGGGCTTTTATACAGGAATTTGTGTGAGTCAGGGACTCTGTAGTATCTGTCTGGTTTGGTTGGTGCAGGAGGTAGAGAATCTGGGTTAAGGCTAGATTCTGAATAAACATCATCCACAATGTCTAACACAGGTGGAATTGCAAGTGGTCTGTGCTGGGGTAGTAACAGGAACTCTCGGATCCTTTTCATAGAATAAGTAATCCTGGCCTTCCTAGTGGAAATGTTCCCTCATAGTATGTAAGGTTTCCCCAAAAGAGTAGTCTTCTGGGGGAGATGCAGAAGGGATAGAATCTTCAGCATCCCTCATAGTATGTAAGGTTTCCCCAAAAGAGTAGTCTTCTGGGGGAGATGCAGAAGGGATAGAATCTTCAGCATCAGAATCTTCATAAGGGGGAAAGGAATATTCCTGTTCCTCAGAAGAGTCTGAGGAAATTGAAACCTGGTCAGAGGAAGCGTAGTCCTCCTCCTGCCTTGGCCTTTTATCAGGAGGGGGATGGGAACCCCTGATTAGGGCAATTAAGTCTTCAGCCATCTTAAGCATCTGTTTCCTAGGCATGGGCCTTGTACTGGAGACTGCTGTGCAGTCTTCTTTTGTTTTTAAAGGAGTTTTCAGTTTTGCATAGGATTTAATAATGAGTGTAGTCAGTCTGAAGATACCGTCAGCAACTGAAGGCGTTTCAACTGCACCGGAATCTCCTTCAGGTAAGGAGTCAGAAGGGCCTAAAGGTTGTGGAGGCCTAGTAATCTCCGCTTGTGAATCGGATGTCACCTGGGGTTCTAAATCAGCGGTCATCGCCTCACTGAAAACTGGAGAACCGGCGACTGGTCTAGCAGAGACCTCAGCGTCCGGTTTGGATTTTGGCTGCCTGTCCTTATCTTTGCGTTTTTTATGTATTCCTGTCGTCGGTTGCTCCGACGGCATGGTATAATTAAATTTCCTACCAAAATAATGTCGGGTGAAATCAAACTGACGTTTAATAGTTCGTTTATTAAAGCTAGCACAAAACCGACAACCTGTGACGTCATGGTCTAGGCCTAGGCAAGGAATACAATAAGAATGAAAGTCCTTATGAGGTATTTGCTTCCCACAAGAAATGCAATTGTTAACTTTTTCTGACATCGGACTCAGGCAAGAAAAGGTTCCCCAATGGGGTACTTAGCTTTATGAAGACTTTGGTCTGAAATTCGATTTGAAAATCTCAGGAGTCGGCCGACCGGCACTTGTGAACTGCTTCTGCTTCGGGCACCGTGCGGCAAGGAAGACTGAAGAAAATGGCATCGGATGCATCTTATATACCCCTGGCGCACTGATGTCTGGGAAGAAGCGACAGCAGCCGACGCCGGACCAAGACTTTGGAACTCGGGCCGACTGCGGGACTGCATGACGGCAGGATAACCCAAGAGTGATGACTGCAGCAGTGTAACACAATGAACATCTACTTGTTTCATGGAGAACACATGATCAAAGTAAAAAATGAACAGCGAACAAGAAACAAGCTCAAGATAAATTGCTTAAATGATTACTACACAAGTTATGGACCACACATGATAGATTGGCATTTTGTTTAGTTTACTGGTAAAGCCTGCAAAGATAACTGCAAGTCTCCAACAAATGTAATCAGCTTCTGAAAATACTGTAATCCTGTCTTTTATTACAAATACTGTCATATGCATTTCAATACCTAAGGCTTATATGTTATCTAGTTATGTAAATATTCTCTGCATGGCAACAATGAAAAGGCTTTCAATGTTGGTAATTCTTTAACAGTATGCTTACTAAAGCTTACTTGCATCTTACAATCTCCGACAAGCTTACCTGATGGTCATTAAAGCATTGCTACTTTAATACAGAGCAACAGGGCACTGCAACAGCATGCATTTTCTGAATAATAAGAAGCATAAATCAACAGTATAAAAATATGACAGAAAACCAGAACATTCTGCAAAATGAAGGACAGATGAAAAGCCACGGTCATACTTGTGTGGTCTACCTTGGATAGGGGAATACTCTGCACACTTACACTGCATAACTGCTCCTTGCCTTGCTTGGACACATCCAGAGCCATTACAATGGGGAGTGGAGTGCAACAAGTAGCTCACAGTTTGAAATGTCCCTGGCTGACGGTGATGAATCGGACACTCATACCTCTCAACCTCACAGCAAGAAATCTGGACAAAGCCATACATAGAAGTGTGGGACACAGGCCCAAAAATAAAGATAATTTTTAAATATTGCTCTTATAAACTTAGAAAGATAATAGAATAGTAGTAGGGCTTGCATTAGTATGAATTTCTGAAGGGTATGAAATCTGAAACTCAAATGTCTGCCATTATTTTCTAACTTTGATCTTTAAAGATTTGCTACTAATTTGCCAGAAAACCACAATTTTATGAAAAACGGACCAAATATGTTATGCAAAAATATAAAATTGCCACACAATACAGCTGGGAACCTGTCAAAGAAGGGACACCTTTTTAAAATTAGTACTGTTAACTTGAGGAGCTGACAAAATAAGAGCATCTACATGCATTTCTGAAATAAAAGTAATCTATAACTCTGATCATTACAGTTTTTTATAATTGTAAACCTTCCACGTTTTCTTCCAAAACTGCCATTTTGCAGAGGGATTATTAGGGGTAGAACAACATTTTGAGCCGAAATTGGAGACAGTTGAGAGGTTTGGATATTCCTAATTCTATAAAGCGATTTATTTGCACGTACCTCTTAATGCAGGAAACCTGGATAAGGCCAAATATATTGGGGGAACATACAAACAATACTAAAAAGTCAGCTGATAGAATAACAGGTCTTGCTTTAGCATGCAATTTTCTGAAGGTTATGACGTCTGAAACTCAATGTCTGTCATTATTTAATGACTTCATTCCTAAATGAATTAGCAGAAAACCACACATTTTATGAGGAACAAACCAAAAATAAGAAGCAAAAATCTATTCATTCTGCAAAATTCTGGACAGCTGAGAGGTATAGTTCATCCGGGGCTGTCTGAGTTTGCTCCCCCCCTCACAAAATCATGGTTGAATGAAGCGTCCCCCCTGCAGCCATTCCAATGTCCCATTCCTTTGTTATTTCACCTCATTTGCCATAAACACTGTAATGTGCATACTGCTTTACTTCTGTGATTATATGGATTTCATTTGAAAGTTTTATTTTATATTTTACAGCATAAACCCTAATAGATATCTGCTAAACAAAGCAATGCAGTCTCACAATGAAAATAGACTTAGCATTAGAACTTCTCTGCCCATGAAACTCACATTCATTGAAACAGCATTGAAACCCACATTCAAAGAAAATACATTTTGCCAGTGGCAGATAAAGATTAATTTTGGGCTGTTTTCAAATCGTAGGCCCCTTGAACACGAAACATACACATGCTCTTTGATACACCTTCCTGACAGTATTAAATTATATTCCTTGTACAATACAGTGCAGTTGTTAGAGGGCATTTTAAATTTACTGTTTTGAACATTTTTCCAGTAAACAATGAAACAAAATGCATGCACCAATAATGACAAAACATTTCCATCATGAAAGTCTACTCAGACTTCTACAGTCCACCAGTATCAGTAAATATGCACGATCTCTGAAGAAGTAAAAGTCATCTAAATAATTCCACATTAAAGAAATCTGTTAACTAATGAAGAAGTTACTGCTAGCAAACAACTTTATATGTCATTGTTTCATCTACAAATAAAGTGCCTGTTGCCCTTGAGGAATAAATTGCCTATGTTGCATTAAAAAAAATGATAATGCTAGTAATATCGCAATAGGGAATGGATGGCAAACTGATAACAGGTTCATAGTTACAAGGTATCTTTGCCAAGGAGGACTGCAACATCCATCCCCTTTTCAACAGAGTACAGTATCAGCAATGGATCTACCTACTGTGGGAGTAGAACCCACAGCCTTCTGCATCAAAAGCAAGTACACTACCTGTTGTGGTATTTACAATGTAAGCAGACTCAGCATAAGCAGCACTAAACTTTTGTTCCCCTGCAGCTCTCAGCTCCTTGTAAAATCTACTCGACACTCAGCTGTATCTCTGAACTTTGCAGCACATGAAATCTGGAAAAAGCCAAAATTTATTTGGGGGGGGGGGGCAAAAGCCCAAAAACCAGGGACACATTTTAAACATTGCTTGTATAATGTTGGAAAGTTGCTAGAATAAAATGCTGTGTTAACACCATACATTTCACTGCCAAGTACTGAACCCAGGACCCTGTGCAAAACAGCCAGAGCAACATACCACTATGCCAAATCATCTATTTTTATGAATGAAAGGAAGACTGAAACTTAAATGGCTACCATTTAATGAATTCAGTTCTCACCATAGCTGTCAACATCTTAGCACAAAACACATGAACAAAGCCAATAATGGGGGAATACAGCCCCCAAACATATTCAGTGAGTTCAGTTATCACCATAGCTCTCAACCTTGGCACAAAAAACCTGGACAAAGCCAATAATGGGGGAATACAGTCCAAAAAATAGAGACAAATATCCACTGAGGACACCAGAGCAAACCCACAGAGGACATGCAGACTCCACACAGAAGGCACCCCAGCCAAGAATCAAACCAGACAACCCGTAGCTGTCAGGCAACACTGCTACCACTGCACTAGTGGTTGTGTTAAGTAACAAAAATACAGAAACCACATATTTTATGAGGAACAGAACAAATATGAGGCAAACATCTGCAAATGTTTTACAAATGGTGGTGGGTATGGAATTCAGGCTCTTGTCACTTGGGTCCAAGGTACAGGATTCAAGCCTTATTCTCTACCCACCACCATGAAGCAACTGGGGCATTTCTCACACACACACATACACACACACACACACACACACACACACACACACACACACACACACACACACACACACACACACACTACCTGTCTCAGCTAAGTCCGCCGTAGTGATCCTGCAGCCCGATTGGTCCTCCATAATGTCCCGTACATGCTGTTGGGTCTCCAGCAAGATGTGAGGAGACTGGAGCCCCCTGCTGTTGGTCCAGCCTGCGGGTGATGCAGTCCGGTGACCTTCCGGTTTGTGCAGTCGTCACCGCACAGAACTCTGGGCTGGAAGGGTGGAGTTTCCTGCCTTCCCTATCTGGACTGCCTAACAGAACAGTCTGGAGCTCAGGAATGCCTGAGCATGCATGCTTGGAGTTCTGGTCTGCCTAACACAGCAGTCAGGAACTAAGCGCAGAGTCCGAGAATTTTTTTATTTTAATATGTTCTATGGTTGGGGAAATGGGGAATTTATTTTATCCATTTTACAGGTGGGGGGGGGGCTGCAGTCCCGCAGTCCTATAGCACGAGCCGCTTCTGGGGTCCAGTCAGGGATTATGCATCACTGGTGCTCAAATATTTGTGTGCGTTACTAGGCACTTGCCTGTCCTACTCCTCTATTAAGGTACATTTTTGGTGACCATTTCAGCATGCCTGCCTGTGGATCTTTTACTTTCTTCTATGCTGCTGATAAAACAGATTCTTAAAGGAGTTTTACATGTGAGACCTACCTGTAAACAGGTTTCTCCTTTCTGGGATCTTAATTTTGTGCTGGAAAAGTTAACCTCGTTTCCATCTGAACCTGCACATCAACCAGCTTTAAGGTTCATTGCATGTAAAACTGTAATCTGCAAGAAGTGTATATCTGAGCTGTAAGCTTTCATTGTTAGTGAAGCCTATCTGGTCTTCCATGGGGATGAGGTGGTATTAAGAACAAATCCCTCATTCATGCCCAGGGTTGTTTCAGAGTTCATTATGAATCAAGACATCAATCTGCTAGTGTTCTTTTGATATCCTCAGTACCTGGGAGAAAGGATTCTACACACTTTGGACATGCACAGGCAGCTAGAGTTCTTGACAGAACACAGTCCTTTAGAAAAGCTGACCAGCTAGTTGTTTCTTATGTTGGGACAAATAAAAGAAAACTTGTGTCAAAATAGACTATTTCTGGATAGCTGTCCTCAACTGTTACCTTTTGTTAAGCCCATTGCAGACCAGCTGCAGGTAGTATCAAGTCTCACTCTACTAGGGGCTTATCCTCTTCAATGACATGTTGGAAAGGGGTGGACTCTAGAAGTATTCTAGATGCAGCTATGTGGTCCTCTGTACATACCTTTACAAGGCATTACAAGCTGGATTCTTTTTCTAGGTCCAGGACTAGCTTTGCTAACACTATTCTCCAGGGGCACCTAGATCCATATACATCCTCCTCCAAGTTTGGATAGCCTTTAGTAATCAACCCATATAGCCTAAAGGCTACTGCGGCAGTGGGAATAATGAACATAATACAGTTATACAGTTGTGCAAGTTGCACTTAACCCATAAAAGTCGAGGTTTAAATTCCTAACTAATGTTTTAGCCACCCCAGCTCCATCCCCATATTTTTGTGTATAGTTACATGTTGGGATATAATACTGTTTATTATGATTATTATTATTATTATTATAATAATATGTTTAGTGGCTTAGGATAAGTAAGCTCCTTCTTAACATTTGGACAAGCTAGTCCTGAAGTTTCTTCCCGCTGACTGATGAACCCATATAGCCTAAAGGGGTACCACAGCAGTGATGAATTTTTAACAGCTACTGCTATGGATAAGTGCAACTTACACAACTGTACTCTTTTAGATTTTCCCTTTAATGCTATACCTGTTGTTGGAGTTCATAACTGACTACTTTTAGTCAACATTGAGACAGCTGGAGAGAACAGAAGAGAGGAAGGTGGGAATTCTATTCAGATGGAGTCTTCCTTCGCTAATATGTTTTCATATGTTCATTTCATTGTGAATTGAATGATAGAAGATGCAGCCAAAGATGAGTTAGCCTCCTGCAACATATAATCAGCTGAATCTCATTTTCAACATTGTTCTTTGTTTAATAAGGGTTAATAGTTTGCTACTTAGTGGCCTAAGAACAGAGTTTTGTGTTCCAGTTCAGTGGAAGTTAGTGACTGTAGGTGTTTGTGTTCCAGATCACAAGTCGTCTTGTTTTTGTTAGGGGGAACTAGAGCAAATGCAGCTTAAACCTACCAAAGTCAAGTTAGCAGTAACTGATAGCACTATAAATTGGGTCTATATTATATCCTCGAACGTTTAAAAAAGTGAACACTGATTGATCAAACTTATTTTCATGAAACTGCAAAATATCGAAGCAGCAGAAACTCAAATCTTTTCCTAGGGAAAGAATTTGCTTGTCCGTTTCTGTTGCTTCGGTATGTTCAATGTTATGGTGGAAAGTTACCGGTCGGATTCAGGTTAGTGTGCGATTGTGTGGATGTGAGTGTTAGGGTGATTTAGGTGAGTTAGGGTTAGGGCTCGGGTTAGGTGTGTGTGTGATTGAGTGAACATGAGGGTTAGGGCGGATTTAAGTAAGATAAGGTTAAGGAGCGGGTGAGGTGAGTGTGCGATAGTGATGGACCTTAGGGTTAGGGTTTGGGTAAGGTAAGTGGGTAGTTAGTGGTGTGTGCATAGTTTAGTGTAGGGTTAGGTATCAGATTTTAGGTGTATGTGTGTGGATTTCTGTTTGCTTGGTGTGCTTGTGTTGTGTGTATGTGTTTTGGATCAGCGATTTTTTTCCCTGGGAAAAAAATCGCTGAGCTGACAGTTCGAGATTGTAAGCTTTCGCTTAAATTAGATCGATCAATCAGCGTTCGCTTTTTTAAGCGTTTGATGATATAATATAGACCCTATAAATTAAGATTGCAGTCTGCCATCTTATGGACTCTTTTACATTTCCATCATTCTATTACAGCATTTCATTTGCTTGAGACCCATTAGGTTTGCTCAGTGTTTTGTTCTGACTTTGCATGCATTTTCAGGTTGTATTTCATTTTATCCCCCTAGCGGCACTCCTTTGCACAAGTAGCACTTGGAGGAGTCAGCTGATCCCTGCTCTACACCTGAATTTCTGTAGTAGCAGGTTTAGTTCAGGATTCAGTTGCAATGATTGCTTTGCTGCAGTTCCATTATCAGTTTACGAATTGTCAGAGAAGGCATTCTGATGCTGCAGTTAGCTAGACACCTAGATGTGCTACCTGTAATAATGGCAGTATGTAGCAGTCCTTTACAGATGCACCAATTGTAGCACATCAATTCTAGCTGCTAACAAACCTGCCCTGCAGAACTGGCGTGATGAGGAAAATAAAACTACTGAGGCCAACTTTCGCTATCTGCTTATTCTGGAAATGGACCCGCATTTTTATTCAATTATTTACTTGCTTGTTTATGTATGTATGCATATATCATTTATTTGTTTGTTAATTACTTTTGTTAACCAGGTGAGTACAGTGCTCTGAAGACTTTTTAGGCACAAACCATGTCTAGAAGACATACAATAAAAGCAGTACCAGTTTAATAAGAATTTGGAATAAAGATTACAGGATAATAGCCAGAAACAATAGAATACCATAACAAAAACTGAATATTAGCAGTATGTATAAAACAGAATATAGTTGTAATAATAAAAAAAAGTTGCAATAAATAGTTAAATCATCTCACTATATATATATATATGTGTGTGTGTGTCTATTAATAAATATATATATATGGGTGTACTACCGTAGATCGAAATTACACTTTCGAAATACGATAGTAGTGTCCCACTAACGCGAAAGTGCACTTCAACGAATGTGCACTTTCACGAAAGTCACTAAGTCGGATGGGACATTTCTTGCACTGTGGTGCGGTAGTGACGACCTTAGGGTTAGGGCTTGGGTTAAGGATAGTGGATAGCTAGTAGGGCTATCCACTATCTTTAACCCAAGCCCTAACCCTAAGGTCCGTGACTACCGCACCATAGTACAGGAAATAGGTCCGTAACTGCTGCTCAGTGGAGGAAATGCAATTTCCTGCACTGTGGTGCGGTAGTCCCGGATCTTAGGGTTAGGGCTTGGGTTAAGGATGGTGGATAGCTCTACTAGCTATCCACTAGCCATTACCCAAGCCCTAACCCTTCGTTCGTTCTATTGACTTTCACGAAAGTGCACTTTCGTTGAAGTGGGACACTACTATCGTATTTTGAAACAGTGTAATTTCAATCTATGGTAGTAGACCCATATATATACATATATATATATATATATATGTGTGTGTGTGTGTGTGTGTGTGTGTGCATGTATGTATATAATCACTATTTTATATGTTCTTCATACCCAAAAGCTGTTTCTTCTGGATTACACAACTGTTACCTATTTTAGTTTATTAAATGAGACAGCTAAGAAAAAAAATATTTTGCAGCAGAGATTTTGCATTACTTTCCATTCTTCCCATCTTACCTGCTCCCTTTTTTCTTCATTCCAAGTGTGCGAACTAAAGGTAGTCTCCAGAAAAGTGTTCTGCACAAAGCAGTTTGTAATACTGTGTCCTCTTTCTTTTATGTCTGTAGTGCTTTTCTTTTATGCCAGAAATGAGCAGTAAAGTAAACGTCTGCTATTGTTGGCTTATTCTGAATGTGCATCTAAACTCTAAATCTGTAGATTATTTTGAGAAACTAAAAAAAACGTGTTTTGCAGCACGTTTCATTGACATTACTGCAACCATTAGCCGGGAGTTATTTTGATTTATTAAGGAAAACAGAATTAATGAATAAAATATATGTATTTTGCAAAACATGTGCAGCCCTTTTGCTTCCTTCACACTTGCTTGTAGCTCCTATCCACTTTGTCCATCCAGTCCGACTGTCGGGTTCTCAGATCTCATTTGTCACCTGAGCATTTAGACATGGTCACAATTCCATGCTAAAAGTTAAGTGCACCACCTTATTTAGCTTGTCACGAAGACAGGGTCTCCTTGCATACCAACCTGTCTTTTCTTCCTAAGATGGCATCCAAATCTAGCCTAAACTAACCTATACATTTGCCAGTATTTTTTTTCACCAAATACTGTGTCAAGAGAAAGTATTTACTTTCATACTTTAGATATTCATATGCAGTTGCAATTTGATCTTCATAGAACTAAAACCATTAGAAAAGACTTGTAAATTTTTGTTTTCTTTGTTTTTAAAAGGATGGGCTCCAAGGCTTCTAAAATTACTTTTCCAGGTGGATTTCAGATTCCATAACCTTTGTCTACTCATCCAACAACTGTCCTGTACCACTAAAACTAAAGTCATATTCCAGTAAGCCAGTGCCCACCTTGGCTACTGTCTTCAAGAACTCTTCTGTGCATGATATTTGAGCAGCCACTGCAAGGGCTTTTTTGCAATACCTTTGCTAAACATAATTTATAGATTTAGTGCATCATTTGGGGCTACAATTCTCAAAGGACTGCTGTCATAATGCCACCCCAAGAGATAAGTATCTGGGAATTCTGTCCAACAGTTCGAGTGGATGGACAAAATGAACAGGATATGGTAGTTATGTATCTGCTTGTTTATGTTTGTATATGTACCATAATAGTGGATCCTTTCATCCTTGTTCGTCTGATACGACATCCCTCCCTCCATCCCCTTCCTGTATGTAGATCCGAATGGCCTATTTCCTTAAGGATACATAGTAGGATGCTTTTTACCTTACTTTGGTCAACTCAATTTGAGAAAAATTCACAGTCAGGTACATTATGAGAGGAAACAAAATGAAAGGAACTCAAGGCTGGAGTACTAGTTTTGCTGGGTTGGATCTGACAAACAACTTGAGAACCCAATAGTCATATCGAACAGAAGAAGATGAAAGGATCCAGTGTTTATAATAAGTACGTAACAACCATTTTGCCCCTTCCTTCCTTGTATGCTCTTTGTCTTTCCAACTTAGACAGTCCCGGCTGGCAACAGTAAAGATGAGGTGAGCACATGAGGTGGTGTATTCTGACTTAAGATGCTACATGCAGATCTGCAGCTAAGTTCTAGAGTCCAGGAGCACAGAAAACTGAAGCTCTTATGCATTTTTGTGCATTAAATGAAAATGTGCTGAACTGTGCAACACCTTGCCACCAGCCTTATTTGTGCTTTCATCTTCAAGCATTAATTTTAAGGCGGCAGTCTTGATTGTCAGGGATAATACTAAAATATGCCTGCGGAGGTGCCATCTTAATTTGAGCAAAGGACGTTTGTGTTCATACTTAAAGCTAGCATCTGTTCTGACAAATCAAAAACAGAATCATAACTAGCACAAACTGCTTACAGCTGTCAAGATGAACTTTGCTTATTTTTAAAATAGCTTATGGTATTCATAGCACCTTAATTTGTATATACTTAATTATAAATGGCAGATTTGCATTGTTAAATCACTCATTAAAAGTAAACATATAGACTGTGTCTGTTTAAACATCATGTCTAAATACCTTACTTGCTTACAATTTTTGTTATGTTGTTCGCAGTCAAATATAAAACAGGACTTGACAAATGACTCAAGGTTTGTGATCTGAGAAACTGTCAGCATCCCTCACATTGGCTGTTCATGTTCCTGGTAGCTGAACAGAAATGTTAGCATGAAGTCCTTCATTTAAGCGTTGGTGAGAAATGTGAATTATATAGCCATTGAAGTAAGGAGTCTGCAATGAAAAAATGTATGCAGGTTTTGAAATGTTGCTCTGTACCTGCTGTTTCCAATTTTAGACATAAACACAATGCAGCTGTTTCCTTGCCTGAAGAAGCTATGCACACTGAATGCAGTCATAAAGTTGAAATGGATTACCACTTGCTTCTTTCAGTTTAGAAATAAAAAAAAAAGCATATAAAGGAAAAATCAAAATTAAAAACAAAAAACAGATAGTTCCTTCCCCTGTTTGGGTTGCCTTGCTTCTCTTTCTTTAATTTGACAGCCTTATGTCTCCTGATGTGAGGTGAGGCATGCTGCCACTAGTTAAGATAAGCACTCTGAGCTATCATCTTAATTTAAGCAGAGTTTTTTTGTACTGACACTTAAATGAAACAAATATGGATAACAACATTAGGGACAAAAATGTATTTCTTAGCAGTTCAAGTTTTTTTTTTCCTACGTATAGCTAGCCAGTTTACCTTGCAGTCAGTCCATAGATTTTTCCCTGATGCCAGAAGATCTAAGCAAATATTTGACTGACTGTGTAAGTTTAGTGTGTAAGATAATTAGTAGTGTATGAATATATACCTAGATATAGGTGTAGCTATGGATATAGTCAGTCTGTAGACCTGGTTTAAACCGCACAGTATTCATTTACATGTGTTGTGGTTTATGATGAGTCACAGAATTCAGAGTGCCCTCATGTTGTCTATATAATAATGCCTATTTTCAGTAGGTCTTAGTTGATAACCAAAATTAAATAAATGCACATTACATAAAGGAGTAAAAGCCTCTATATGCATTCAGTCTGCATCACAACAGACACAGTTAAAGATGAAGTTAAACTGTAGTATTACTATTCCAGCGTGAAGAAGCCTCTTTATGCAGCAAAAAATAAATGTTTGATGTTTCCATAATCTCTGCAGTTGGTGTGTTGCCTGTATTTGGGGAGTTGCTAATGTTTTACAGTACTGTGCCTCCAGTCATTCTTGAAGGAAAAAATCAGGAATTATTATTGGTGTTTTAAGCTGCTTCAGAACCAGTGACCTGTAAATCATCAGTAAAAAATCTTAATTAATCTAACCTTGGGGTCCCTCCCTGATGTGGCTGCATGTAGGTTTACCCTTTCTTCTTTGTAAATTCATCATTTTTTCTCTGAAGCATCTGTGCCAAGTGGGTGAGTGTGTCATGTGAGTCTGCACACAATGACATCATGCATTCCACTAGGAGAGTATGCCTAGCCTCTAATCCCACCATTTTTTCCTGTAACTAGTTTGCTGTTAATCCTGACTCTTTTTTATGAAAATTTCCATTGTTCATTGCTTAAAGCCAGATCTTCTAAATGCCGTATTATAATACTGGTGTACATGTCAGAGATCATACCCAGACAGCTGCAGATACGGGAGGGAGAAGCTCCTAACAAATCAGTAGGGTGACAGCAGCTGAAAGTTACTTGCTTGGGTATTTGTAGTAATTCTCTGCCACAGCACCAGCAGGGGGTCTGAGAAATGTAATTTTTTTCTTTGATCTACCCTCTCTAGAGTTGTCTTTTTTTCTGAATTGACCCTTTATTCTCCTCTTGCGGTGAACTCATCCTTGCCTTTATGAGGGCTCAGTCTTTTTTTTTTTTTGCTGTGAGAAACCCAGATCTGCTTTTGGATTGTAAATGGAGATACTGCTGTCTCAGCAGTTGGCATCCAGTGCACCAGTGTGCTCCTGCATTCCTGTCCAGGAGTTGTAGATTCAAAAGCCATCACTTGCATCAGATCCGGAGTTGAGCCTCTAGAGAGTGACTTATTTGCAACTCAGGAGATTACAGCTGTCTCCTCCTCCTGCCCATTGCAGCAAAGTAGGAGAGTTTGTGGTGGTTACATTCTTCATCCTGTGGTAGAGGGGATTCCTGTATGTCTTCCTCTGCTCTCCTGTATTTCCATGCCTCATGCCTGCTCTCCATGTTCAAACATGTATCTGTTTTAGTGTACCAGATATTTTGTTTGTTACCAATCTCTTCTTATCAGACATTTATCACCCATTGTTTGTATGAACAACCAGAATCTAGTCACAGTAACTACAGAAGCCTTACCAGTGTCTTCACATTAGTAGCCACAACTACTGTACTTTAAATTATGTATCACTTTCCTAACCCTAATTACAACAGGAAGTCATGCCATGTACCACATTAACAAATGCTACTGGAAATAAAATAAATAACTTCTGATTTCTGGAAGATCTCTTTCACTGAAAAAAAGTATTTATAAAACACAATGAAAGTACATTTTGGGTCTCAAAATAACTTCAACTCAAAAAAGCAAATAAGTAATGCTTAAATAATAGATATAAAAATACTTATCTAAGTTCATTAGAAGTTGGCACCTGTAACATTCTTCATACCTCAAACAAATCCCATGTAAGAAAGAATTGAGCCCCCCCAATTAAGAAAAGTAACTGGACCGGAACCATGAAAGCAAAGGAATGACTAACCAATGCAGCAAACTGAAACCTAAAGAAAATACCTGCAAAGGAAAAGTACATTAACATTTAAATTTCAACAAAAACATTTTAGATAAACATCCCTTTTGCATTCAACACACCTAATTACAGAGTCAAGCACAAAGCACTAAATGTACAAACCAAACACCACATTTTCAAATATCACTAACCTACACATTTAGGATTCTTCTTGAAGTAGTCTCCTACTCAGTAGTCTATCATTTCAGCATCCTTCTTGCTTCACAGTGCCATCCTAGAGCTAGCTTGACCCCACAATGCACACCTACCCATTTTCCCATTCATCAGAATGCAACCATGATCCCAAACGCATTAATCACTCTGTGCTCCAGAAGTAATATTTTCCCACCTTAGTGATCACACTGCCCGTGATAATCTCTAAAACCACCAGCATGCAAAATAATTAAAAAAATTAAGCTCCCATTTAAAAGAAAATGATAAAAAAGTGAGGCTGTAGCTTCCCTCATTCTTCACTTGCTGGCTGCAAGCAAAACCTGTATGAAGATAAATGTTACTAAAAAAAAAAAAAAAAAAAAAACTTCTCTACCTCCACAAAAAACTAAATAAATGAATTGATTTTCCTTAGGTAAAGTCATGTCATTAAAAGAATGATGCAGATGCTGCTACTGTTATATTAAACAGTTGTTGTCAACTAGATGCTAAAAGAGGTTAATAATAATAATGTAAGATGTTTGAATGATACATATGGGGTCTGATGTTAGATTTTATACCGTTTTGTACTTTTGGAGTAGTAAAAAAATTTACTCAAATCAAAACTTGTTCCTTGCCCTTACAAAATATTATACACATCTAAAACCAGACTCTCACATATTCCATACATGTTTAAAAATAAATAAATAAATGTATATATGTGTGTGTGTGTGTGTATATATATATATATATATATATATATATATATATATCTATATATATAAAATAGAGAGAGAGAGATAAATGTAAGTATACACACACGCACTCGTGCATGCAAATTTTCTTAACTGTCCTTTCTGCATGTCATAGTGAAAATGCAACCATATGCTTGATTTTTTATTTTACATAGCATTTTGGCTATGATACTTCTGTGCATTTCTAAAATCAACTATGTTCAAAAAGTGATATATTTAAAAGGGAAAAGTTACTTTTACTACATTTGACTGTTGCATGGTATGTGGCAGATGTGAATTATATGATTTTGCCTTTGTGGTATGAGAAGTAAAACATGTTCCTTTGCTGTCATGATACAGATGCCTTTATGCTTATGTACATATAAAATACTGACTTTTCACACTCTCTTTTTCATGTATATCAAAATGTACAAACAAAGCACATATTTGGCAAATGTGAAATGTTTGCTGATTTTGTGGTAGCTAGACAGTCGCACAGAGAATTAAACATTAGTGTGGCAGAGTAGAATGCTGCCCATGCCATGCATACATATCTCTGTCGGTCTCTGTTCTGCTTGTTATACCATTGACCAGAATATAAGGTCAGCAACAAGATCAATGGTCCTTGTTGCTGTTCTGTAACATATTCTCTTTTATGAGACAAGATTGTTAGGCCTATTTCTGAACCAACTAAGGTCAATTTAGAGTATCCCATCGACATACTGTATTCCTTTGGAATGTGTGAGAAAACCATAGCACCCAGAGCAAGCACATGTGAACAAAGGGAAGATGTGCAGATTCCACACAGAAGACTCCCCAATGGAGAATCAGTCTGGAGACCAACTTACTGTGAGGCAACAGCACTACCCACTTTGCTACTGTGCCGCCATATGTACACACACGTATATATATGTATATATATATATATATATATATATATATGTGTGTGTGTGTGTGTGTATTTATGAAAATCTGAGGTACAAGATCACAAATGAATTTAATTTTGATAATAAGTAAAATGTATCTATTGACTCAATTACTGATTTTTACCAAATTAAAGTACACTAGAGATTCTAAGTAGGATTAATCATTGTACCACCATCAGCAAACGGCTGTCTTCCTGTTCCAGCATTTGCTTCATTTCTTCTGTGTTCTGTGATTTTTAAACTTCTACTCAGGTCTGGCCCAGAAACTAGCCATTATGTTGATCTGCTTCAGTTTCATAGAAACCGTATTCACAGTACAGAGACCACAGTTCATTCTAGCACTAGCCCATTGAACTTTTAAGAAAGTAGCTCCTTCCCAGTTGGAATAATTTGCTGTAAGAGATGCATAACGAGTGTCCATTTCAGAAACTGTCTTGTATCTCACTTTAAATTCACATGTACCTGTCGGTGGTATTACAGCATGTAATACTAAGAACCTCCCCGATCATTGCTTCTGGCGTGAGGTTAACTTCTCGTGAAAAAAGATTTTGCCATTAGTTAATAACAAAACCAAGTATTATCTAAACTATATCCAGAGATTATAGACATTTGCTCTAAAGTGTTTCTTGATTCTGAAATTCATTCCTGCAGTGAGAGCATACTTAGTGGAGCTGGTAATCTTGCTGTTTAGCTGGGTTAGACCAAACTGTTTCTGGAAACAAGTAATACCCACCATCACTGTTATCCTGTCTGGGCCTCTGTATTACAGAGAGATCCCATGGAATAAATGCTTCTGAGATTCATAATTTGATTTAACCAAGTCTTCCATATTAAATGCCAGGTCCACACAGTGTTAAACAAGCCTGAAATAATTATAGAAGGCACCACCAACCAGGAATGAACACGAACCAATAAAGGATCCAAAAACAGTTTATTCCACAAACGCTAGTACAGTTCCAACACGTTTTCGTCATCAACTTCCTCAGTGAATGAAAAGCAACCACTGAACAACCCCTTCCTTTGTATTTAGATTATTTGTTTTTTCTTTTTTTCTCACTCTCTCTGTCTCTCTCTCTGTCAGTCTCTGCAATAGAGTGATTGAGTTTTGAGATTGAGAAAACTCAATCACTCTGTTGCAGAGACTGACAGAGAGAGAGACAGAGAGAGTGAGACAGAGAAAAGGAAAAAGAAAACTAAATAATACCAAAATCTGAAGTAGGATATTCATTTGTCTGCAACCTGTGGGTTATGGATCCGATATCGGATCCGAACCGGCATGGTTTTCCAGCTATGGATCCAAGCTCTCAGCTCCTCCCCTCACCCATAATGCCCTGCTCTACCCTCATGACCTCAGATCTCGTTTGCCGCGCTGGTGACTGGATTTAGGTTCATAGCTCTCAGCTAAGTGGTGATTTATTACCTGTTAAAACAGAAAGTTTTAAGTTTTTTGTGAAATTTTGTGTGAAAGTTTAGGTTTCCCTCCTTGATAGTTTTATTTTGAGTTAAATTAAGTAATTTTTTTTCCCTCCCCTCGCTGTTGCGTAGAGTGTGTGTGTGGGCCTGTGTGTCTTTTTGTTTTAAGTTACTTTTAGTAGCTTTGTAGATTATGGCTGATCAGCCTAAATCTATTTTTTCCAAATGCTCCGAGTGTGGCCATAAGCTCTCACCGCTGATGGCCACACTCGGTGTGTTAGTCTCGGGTTGAACACCTCACATCTGGTTGTTCCATATGTGCAGGGTTCAACCCCAGGGCACTGAGGGAGCGGAGGTCCAAGCTTGTCTTGGCGGGTCTTTACCGCCAGACTCGGCTCCGGCCTCCGCTCCTTCGGGAACTACTGTGGCTACGGTTGTTCCCCCTGTGGCACCCCCTCCTGCTCCTGGGACTCAACCTCCCGCTTCTGGAGAGGAGAGGGATGCTAGTAAAAGGACCGGAGGGAGAAGCACCAAGCGGCGGGCCGAGACCTCTGTTTCGCCCCGCCAGCCAAGCTGGCTTCTCCCGGCTCCTGTCGGTTCGGTCTCCTCCTTCTCGGCTCCGGTCCCCTGTGTGCTTTTCACCGGGTCCTGAGGAGGAGGAGACCCGATCCGCCGAGGCTATCGAGGAGGCACTCCAGGCCTACCTCGGTAGCCTCGCCGAGATCTACACATAGCCTTTCTGATGCTGATCTGGACCGGATGATGAGAAGGTTCATCCAGGCCCAGATGCAGATGGGAGTGCTTGCCTCCCCTCCGGGGAGCTCAACACCCTTTTAAGCCTATTGCTCCTTCTCCGACCCGCTATCCGGGTTCGGAGCAGCTGGAGCCGAGCAGCCGAGCCGGGGTGGGTCGGCGCCGATAGTACTTGGTACCGGATCCGACCCTGCCCTCGAGTGCGCCGGACCCGACCTCGGAGCCTGGATCCGAGCCGGATCCGGGGATCAGTGCTCCTTCGGCGCCGTCTGTGTCGGAGTGTACTGTCCTTCGATCCGAGCGCCGCGCCGGCTCCGTCCACTCGGATCCGAGGGGAGCCGATTGTCGGATCCTTTGGTCGAGGTCGGCTCCCCTTCGGCTTTTGATGTAGTGGAGAGGGCTCTGTTGAGGGTCTCCGGACCCCCGGCACTTGTTCCGCCTCCGTCCGCTCCTCTGCACTGGGCCAGGCTTCCACCATCCGGCCCTGGGACAGCCCGCTTGTGCCCCAAGTTGCTCCTATGGAGCAAATTGCTGCTTGCGAGGACTCCTCTGACAGCCCCCCAGAGGAGGTCCCTCGCAAGCATACGTGCAAAAGGAGGCACATTGACTCCCCCGAGTCTCTCACAGAAGACACGGACTTGGAGGAAGGGGAAGGCTCCCCACGGTCACCCCCGAGGATGTCTCCTTTGGAGACATCATGGAAATGCTCCGTATAAGGGGGGGGTGGTCTGCCCCCAAGTCTTCCTCGGACGAGTCCGTGTTCTTGGAGGCATTTGAAACGGGCCCGTCTACCTCTTGGGTGTCCCCCCCTGCCGACCCCCTGGTGGACCTTATTACCACCAGGGCGTGGAAGGAACCGGACACCGTGGAGCCAATTCCCAAAAGACCGGATAGGATCCTTAGTCCGCCATCCGACCGGGCCCATTGGAGTAAGGGGCCTCCGGTAGATGCCATGTTGACGGCGGCCACAAAGAGGGAACTGGCTCAGGAGAGTCCCTCAGTCCACCCACCGAGCAAGGAGTCTCGGATGATGGACCGCTTGGGGAAGCGGATGTTCAGTTCGGCGACCTTCTCGGTAAGGGCGCTGAACTATTTGGCACATGTCATTAGGATGCAGCGAGATCTTATTAAGGAATATGCTGCATCCCCCCCTGAGTCCATTTCGAGGAGGACAGAGTTCTGCACTCCACCCGTATGGCCACTCTTAGGTCAGTTACAAATACTTCTATGCGGCTACTCTCCCATGCAACGGAAGGCGCCGCTAGAGCTGCGGGACAGGACTGGTCACTAGACGCCAGGCCTGGCTCCGCCACTGCGATTTTTCTGAGCCCTTCAAAGCGCCGCTTAACGCCTTTGATGGTTCTGCTCTGTTTGGCAAGACCGTTCGCGACGCTGACCCAGAGCGAAAGGACGGAAGACGCTGTCTGCCGCCGGAATCCGCTTCTCTGCACCCCAGAGGCCCTATTCTAGGAACCAAAAGGGTCAGAAGAAGATGTGGTTCCGAAGTCGCAGCAGTCCCAGCCTGCTCCGGACAACCAGTCCTTCCGTGGCAGAGGAGGACAGGGAGGACGCCGCCCTAGAGGCAGAGGGGCTCCCAGAAACTTCGGGTCCAGGGAACCTTTCTCTGAACGGCCCGCAGCAACCCTGAGGGTTGCCCGACTGCTCTACTCTGGAGGCAGTCGGGGACGCTGGGCACCTAGCTGCATGGGAGTCCATAACATCGGACCGCTGGGTTCTCCAAATCATATCCAGGGATATCGCATTCCTTTCCTTCACCTTCCAAAGTTGAAGTCCCTCCTAGACGCCCCACCCGGTCAACGGGAGGCCGCTTTGGCAGAAATTGGCCATCTGCTAAAGAAAAGAGCCATCCAGCCCGCTCCCCAGACCAGATCGGATCAGGGTTCTACTCCAGATTCTTTTAGTGCCAAAAAGACGGGGAACTAAGACCAATCCTAGACCTCTCTCTCTTGAATCTGGCCGTCCCCAAAGAAAAATTCGAATGGTCACTCTGCAATCTATTCTCCCCTTCTGGGAGAAAATCACTGGATGTGCTCGATAGACCTCAAGGACGCGTACTACCACATCCTGATGGACAGGCGCTCCAGGAGGTTTCTCCGCTTCGGCTGGGAGCCAGTCACTACCAGTTCGGGTCCTTCCCTTTGGTCTCACCACAGCCCCCAGGGTGTTCACCAAAGTATTAGCAGTGGTAGCGGCCCACCTGAGGCTTCAGGGGTGCAGGTCTTTCCCTACCTGGACGACTGGCTTCACCGCCCCAACAAGGCATCTACTTCTATTGGCGAGACTCCTTTCTCCATCTTGCTCCCTTTCTGGGCATCACAATAAATACAAAAGTCCAACCTGGCCCACACAGCTCTTAGATTTTATAGGGGCCAGGCTAGATACAAGGAGTTTACGAGCCTTCCTCACTGCGGACAGAGTTCTAAATCTGCAGCTCCAGGTGCGGGCCATTCTCCATTCAAGTTCTGTTCCAGCGGAGTTGGTCCTGAGGGCTCTAGGGTCCATGGCATCGGCTATAGCTCTTCTTCCTCTTGCCAGGCTCAATATGCGCATTCTACAGTGGACGCTCTTAGTACAGTGGTCATACCTTGCTCTCCCCATGCATCATCCCATAGCGATCAGCAAGGCTTGCAAGCGGTCCCTCTTGTGGTGGCTCCACTCCCCGGATCTCCACAAAGGCTGCCCATTTTGTGCTTCTCCCCCTCTCGCCACGGTGACCACGGACGCCTCCCACCTCAGGTGGGGGGGGCACTTTGCGGGCCGGACCGTCCAAGGCACGTGGAACGATTCAGAGACCTTACTGCATATCAATGTTCTAGAGATGAGAGCAGTGCTCTTAGCGTTGCTAGCACTTCAGGACTTTCTTCCCTTGGGAACAATTGCGATTCAATCGGACAACATGTCTGTTGTCTGGTACATCAACAAGCAAGGGGGAACAAGGTCTTACCCTCTTTGTCGAGAGGCCATGAGAGTTTGGGAATGGGCAATCTCCACCAATCGCTTTCTAATAGCAACGCACATTCCGGTCGGTCCAACATCCTAGCGGACAAGCTCAGTCGCACCATTCTGACCCCTTACGAGTGGTCTCTCAATTGTCAAGTAGCGAACGCATATTCGCACGGTGGGGAACCCTTCATGCGATCTTTTGCTTCTCCCTCAAACACCAAGTGCGACAGTTTTTTCGCTCTAATACCTCCTCCCGGAGGTACCCCAAGAGACGCTCTGGTGCATGCTTGGCCACCCGGTCTTCTGTATGCCTATCCACCCTTGCCTCTGATGCTCCAAGTTCTTCAGAAAGCCTCTCGGGTGGGTTGCAGAATGATTCTCATCGCTCCATTCTGGCCTCGACAGATCTGGTTCCCCTTCCTAAGGTCTCTCTCGGTGAATCCTCCTTGGATTCTAGATCCCATCCCGGATCTGATATCCCATCCATCCTGCATTCCTCCTCCGAATCTGGACAACCTGAAGCTGACCGCTTGGCTGCTCCAGTTCCACTCTTGATAAGGACTCCCGGTATTTCATCACCGGTTAAGGCAATTTTGGTGGCAGCTCATAAAGCATCCACTATAAAGGTTTACAAGCAAGTGGAAACGCTTTCTCTTTGTGGGCGGAGCGGCAAGGCCTGAATCCCTTCACGGTTCCTCTTCCTTTAGTGCTTGACTTTCTAACCACTCTCTTTAACGATGGTGCCAGCAGTTCCACAGTCAAAGTACAACTGGCGGCAATTTCTCACTATCACATTGGCCATGACTCTAATCCTCTTATGTCAGCCAAATTGTGTAAAATTTTCTTAAAGGTACTTTTCTTCTCAGGCCCCTATAAAACAAGCAGTTCCTCCTTGGGACCTTTCTCTGGTCCTACAGGCCTTGACCGCCTCCTTCGAGCCAGCGGCTACGGTGGATCTCAAATTCTTGTCCTACAAGACAGCCTTTTGGTAGCCATTACATCAGCCAAGAGAGTTTCTGAACTTCAAGCATTATCAGCTAAACCTCCTTACTTGGTATTTCATCCGGACCGTGTCTCCCTCAGGACCAACCCGCCCTTTCTTCCTAAAATCGCTTCTGAAGCAAACATCAATCAATCCATTAACCTCCCTGTTTTCTTCCCTAAATATGAAAACAAAGGTGAATATAAGCTACATTCACTAGATGTTCACAGGCAACTTAGATTTTATCTGAACAGGACAGCTGGTCATAGGCAATCCGACCAGCTGTTTATTTCCTTTGCAAAATTCAATTTGGGCAAGCCAATCTCTAAAGTTTCTCTGTCCCGCTGGATTTCACAGTGCATTTTATTGGCTTATCAAGCTTCAGGAAGGCCGGCACCGGAGGGTGTTCATGCCCATTCAACCCGGTCAGTATCTACCTCGGCAGCCTTCAAGGCTAGGATTCCTCTAGATGATATTTGTGGAGCAGCCACGTGGGCTTCATCTCATACGTTTATTTCCCACTATAAGTTGGATCTTGCATCTAGGGGTAGAGCATCCTTTGGCTCAAGGGTGCTCCGGAATATCCTTCCATGATGGCCGCCCAAGATTCAGGTAGCTGGGGACTCTGTCCCACAGGTTGCAGACAAATGAATATCCTACTTCAGATTTAGAAGTTATGTACTCACCATAACGTTCCATCTGAGTAGGTGTATTCATTTGTCTGCAACCATCCCGCCTCCTATCCCCTGGCCTATCAGTTTCCTGCATATTCTATGTTACCCTTTTTAGGGTATTGTTGCTTTGGCAAACTCGATCTGAGGTCATGAGGGTAGAGCAGGGCATTATGGGTGAGGGGAGGAGCTGAGAGCTTGGATCCATAGCTGGAAAACCATGCCGGTTCGGATCCGATATCGGATCCATAACCCACAGGTTGCAGACAAATGAATACACCTACTCAGATGGAACGTTATGGTGAGTACATAACTTCTAATTATACAAAGGAAAGGGTTGTTCAGTGGTTGCTTTTCATTCACTGAGGAAGTTGATGACGAAAACGTGTTGGAACTGTACTAGCGTTTGTGGAATAAACTGTTTTTGGATCCTTTATTGGTTCGTGTTCATTCCTGGTTGGTGGTGCCTTCTTTCGTTTCTTGGTTGTTTTTGCACCATTGGTCCCTGCTTTTGGTTATCTGAAATAATTATAGGTTAGTTCTAGATAGACCTGACATTAAATAAGAGAGATCTAGACTGGGCCAAATGGGAGCAAGTCCTGTCTGAAGGCTGAAGGTGGGACTTCAACTCCCAGTGTAAAGCAACAAGGCAAGGATGGCCATAAGGACTTATCTGGCTCAAGGCATACCAAGACTAGGTCTCACCCACATTCAGGGACACTTTGCAGTGCCTAAATATGAGCAAAGCAAGGAGATGGAAGTGTGAAACGTTAGTAGGTCAAAAGGGAGGATGCAAACAATACCTAGTACAAGATGCTTTCATGATCATGCTCCAAAGTCTGAGAGACATTTGTGTGATATGTCTGTTCTTTTTGTTAGTACTGTAAGTGTTAACATTTAATAAGAGATGACCTTTCCATATGTTCACACAGACTTTCAAACAGGATTGGATCAGGCAATATCCTTGAATTTGTAGACAAATCATTCTTCATGGTTTTGTATGCCTCTAAAAAGAGCATCTCCTCTACTCCACCTGGATAAGTTTTATTTGCTATCCCTTAGGATTTCTTTTTTTTTTTTTTAACATCTTTGTTAAATCATAATTTAAAGGACCACTACGGGAAAAACATTTAAAAATATATATATTTTTTAACTTTTCCTTAAGTTTGGCTCATTGCAAACCTGCATCCACCAGAGAGAAGTAGTTACTACTAATTGTATTCAGTTTGTAACCCTGACAGACCTCCTGGGGGCAGACATCCTGATGAGAACTTGTCTTCTAAAGAAAAATCGTCCCCATGATACACTGCGAGTCCACTGTTTCTGAGAATACAATGCCCATGGCTGAGCTATCATATAAGACTTCCATTCACTTAGAATGGAAGAAGAGGAAAGAGCAGCTAAGTTTGTCAAGCTTCAGTACAAGTATCATTTACTGTCACACAGTGCCTTTTACAAATGTGTTTCCTTACGATGTGTTACACATTCTGTCAAAAAATCTTCCAGAACTGCCAGCTCATTGCTGAGATAACAGAGTTTATTTAGACATTCAACTTTGATCTGCTTCAGTTGCTTCTCAAGTTACTCCTCCCATATTCCCACCCTCAGCTAGAAGAGTTTCACATTTCCTCCCCTGCTAGGTTCAGCTAATTTGAATGACAATACACATCAAACAGAGTTGCTTGCAGTCAGCCAGGTGTGCCTCTGAAATGGTTCCCTCATCTCTCTCCTTACTGCTATCATGCGAATAGCACTTTCACAGTAAGTCATGGTAGAAATATGCTTTTAGCAGTCGTTAATGTAAAGGTGTCTTACGTATTCCTCTGAACATGACCATAACATACACAGATAACAATTAATCTGGGGCGCTGACAGATTTAGCTATGACTGCAAATTCATACTCTAATCAAAATGAATATTCATATTTGCCTTACACAGAATTGCAGTCCTCTGCATTTTTATCCAATAGGTATGCCACTGATGTGTCCTATTTGTAGTTTTTACTGCTGTTGTGTGCACATATTCATTGCTGTATGATGTTTTTGAAGCAACTTAGTATATTCTTTACTTTGTGCTATGCAGTGCCTACTCTCACTGTTCCAAACAGTGTGCATACTGTTATTGCATTATCTCAAAATTTTCTTTTGCAGGTTGCCACAACATGTTTTTCTGTTCATCAATATACCGAAATTAACACTTTTCTCCAATAAGCTATATAAACCAGACTACCTCCAACAATATGGTCTACACAATAGTCATTTTTATTGTAATTGTGACTGTTGCAATTCAGTTATCTATCATATGAATGTAGTTCTTACAGCAGGGATCAAGCCTGAGAGGCTCTTTATCCCAGGAACATCAACAAAGCAAATCAGCTGTCAAGTTTGTAGGATTATGCACAAACATCAACTAATATGTATAACACGGCTAAGTATGGCTTTGGCTTAATTAAAAAAGGGGTGCAAAGGGCAAAATTTGGGTTTTAAATAGCTGAGCTAAAACATCAAAGTACTTGCAAACCATCAAATGGGGGTTGGGAGGGTGGCCTAATGGTTAAGGTGTTTGCCTTACGAACACAATGTGCAGGGTTTGAGTCTCGCAAGGGATAATTGGCTAGGCTTAAAATGGCTCGCAAGGGCAGTTAGCTTAGTACTAACCTATAAATAAAAGGGGTGGGAGGTTGGCGTAATGGTTAAGGTGCTTACCTTACCTTTGAAGTGTACAAACAGCCTATGGCGACAACAACAAGGCATACAAAGAAAGGTAATAAGACATTCTGTAAAGTTAGTATCCAGAGCAACTATATAGATAACACACCTTTCAGCTATCTTACCATCCACAAGTGCATACCTTGTGAAGCCTGATGAATAACTATGAGTCCGACTTTCAGTACAGAAAGGGCCAAGCTGATCTAACAGATATCATGCTGAGGAGATGAATTAATTATGCAGACATTACGGCTCCTCAGTGTAACTTAAACTGACTGTTCATCAACAGAACATGAGGAAGGTTTGATGCATATGCAGGGGAACCCTAAGTCTCAGACAGTGGCTTAGCATATTCACAGGAATCTTAACACCAAACAGTTACATTTAAGCACAGGCAGCTCACCAGAAAGTAGCTACAATCAAATTGGCAGCCATATTTCTGAAATTACTGTTCTACTATACCATCTGACTTTACATTACCGGTTTCCTTACAGAAATACCAGACTGTTTATGGAAATCAAAAAGTACAGCACGTCAACAAATGGATGGCAGGCATTATGGGTGACACCAGGGTTGCCAGATTTCATATCAGCCAGGTAGGGGTGAAAAAAAAAAGTGAAGAGAAAAAAAAAAAAAAGGTCTTTAATGCAGAACAGAGTTCCACATTAAAGATCTGCACTAAACACGGAGCTTCTCGTGTTTAATGCGGAACATTGCAGTTCCGCATTCAACAGAAGTAGCTCCATGTTTAGCGATTTTTGATTAGCCATACCGCATACGGCCAATCAAACACGGAGCTACTTCTGTTTAATGCGGAACACAAGAAGCTCCGTGTTTAGTGATTTTTGATTGGCCTGTATGCAAGGTATACGGGCCAATCAAAAAAACAAAGCGGAGGCTGGCCGGGATTTAAACCGGCAGGGCGGGACTCGGGATCAGGCTGCTGATCTCGGGACAGTCCCGCCCAAATAGGGACGTCTGGCAACCCTGGGTGACACTGACTGTTGTTCACACCATGCTGTGACACTTTTACACAACTGAGCAATATACTAAAGTGCAGTCCTCAGAACTCCCTTCTGTCTGCATCAGACCCCATAGCAGTGTCACTGTGGCTTCCAGGTAGTTTATAGCACAATGTCAAATATCAAGTATGCACGCTTTGTGAGAAATTCTTCTTCCCGACAATGAACGCATAGACATGCACCCCTTATCCGGAACGTGTTAGATGAAGTGAAGCCACTGCTGTGTATTTGTACATAGTGATCACCTGTAATGCATTACTAAAATCGTATGAAGCACCACTGGAAACCCCTTTCTTCATCACTATCACTGTAGGTCCATCAAATCATGTGTAACAACCTGGCATCACTGTGTCTAATCACTGATAACAGCTGGGCAAGAACAGTTGGGGCGAAAAGATATGACCCTTGGTCATGTGCATAGTTCTCACTACACATTTAGAATGTCTTCTACCCTCAGTTTATATTTTCAAGAAATTTCTTCCTTTTAAGATATCCCCATGCTTCCTTTTTTGGTGCAAACAAAGATAGGTGTTAAATAGGAATTTTACTGCTTACTCCTGTTAACTTTCATCCACTACTCAAAACGAAAATTATGGTAAGGTATGAATGCTCCATAAAGCGTGTATGTGCCCTCTATTGGCTGTGCGCCTCCCATAAGACTCAGCAGCCTTATGCCAATAAGCTAATGGCCGGCTGGTCCGTAGTTACCCATTCTGGGTTATCTTTGGCAGCTGTGTTGAGCTACACCTGGATGCATAACCAACAAACTTGCGAACAATTACCTGTCATTTGGTACTCATTGTAGGTACATTGACAGGACACACTTTGGAAATGGATGACATGATGCTATGGAGAAAGATGGACATCCACTGTTTCCAGGGGACAAGATGGAAGGGCATTGCAGCCAAGGCACTTGGCTTGGGATCCACAGTTACTTCTCTGTAGGAGAAGAGGCTAGAAATGCTCTGTGAATTGTAAGAGAAAAGGTTCAGAACGCAGTGAGGGATACTGTTTGACTAAGTGACAGACTCATGCCAATCATACTCCAGTGTAATGATAGTGCAGTACTCATTCTCATCCTATGCCCCACTGCTGTGTTGTGACAGTGAGCCAGAGACTGCAGCCAGACATCAGTTTGCAGGACCTACTAGATAAATTTGGACATCATGAATCGGTTTAGATAATGAGTGATTTGAATACACGTATCGTGACAGACAGAAAAGGAAATCATGACTGCTTGGCTCCAATGGGTGGGGCAACAGGAATAATGGAGAGGTTGTTCTAGACTTCTGTCTTGCAAATGGCTTGATAGTAGCTAACACATGCTTGATTAAGAGATACAGTCACAAGTTCACGTACATGAGTGGCCTATATCCAACTCAGGTAAAGTTCTCCTAGTGAGGAAAGGGTACTCGGGTATGAACATAGATTGCATAGTCTTCCTCAGTGAAACAGGTGGGCCACAGCATAAACCATTGGTTTCCACAATCAGCTGCAAGCAATGGGCAAAGAGGGTGCTAAAGTCAACAGAGACCAGGGTGAAGACCAGGAAGTTGACTGGAGGTAAATTATGACCGTTCAAGTATTCAGTCATGCCTCCACCTCTGTAAGAAGTGCTGGAAATAGGTCTACAGGAAGAATGGCAGCACCTTAAAATTACATGTGTCGGGACTATCGAACAGAGTTGTGGCATGTCCATGTATATAAGGAAAGTGTGTGGTGTAATGCAGCAGTCAAGGATCTCCACTAAAGAAATACAGAGTGCAGAAAGAGTGGGAGATTAGATTGACCACCCAGGCTAGGAAGGAATGGAGGTTGACTAACAAGGAAGGTAAGAGAGCAGTTGCATTAGCACAGAAAAGGGCATTGGAGGCACTCTACCAGCTACTGCAAAGAGGCTCTGTAGTTGTCACAAAGACACTACATCAGATTGCAAGCCTACTACATCCAGATAAAGAAAAATGATAGACACACTTCATAAGGGATGGCAAAAACAACGTGCTCACCATTCTGCAGGACATCAAAGGCAGATGGTAGAGACAAACAGGATACTGGAAGAAGTAAAACGTTCAATAAGGGAAATAAAGTCAGGGGAAAGCAGCAGGCTGAGTAGAGGTCACAGTGGACATCTTACAAGGAAAGGAGTACCCCAGGTGAGTGTAGAAGAATCATACTTGTGCCAGTTTACAAGAACAAATGGGACATCCACAACTGTGATCCATACAGAGGCATCACAATGCTATCACAGTACATGAAAGTTTTGAGCAGGGTGAGCTATAAATGGATACGCAGGATAGTGCAGTGTAATGAGCAGTTCCTATTCAGATCAGGATGCAGCAGCACAACTGATCCGATGTTTGCAGTGAGACAGTTGAAAAGAAGCTAGAGATGAGGACAGGGTCCTAATCCTCATTCCTAAGATTTGGGAATACACATGACAAGATCCCAAGAAAGCTGCCTTGGGCAGAACTGTGGTGGTTCAAAGTCCTAGAATCATCGTTAGAATTAGTGCAGCCTATGTAGAAGGACCCAATGATTCAAGTACAAACAGTGTTCCGTCTCACATCTGGGGCAATCGATGCACCCATAAGTGGTTCTGTTTTTCTATCTAATTCCAAATAAGTTATAGAACATCCCAAATTGCCAGTCACTATTACCAATTAGTAATTTTTCTAGTGGGAAAGACCCCACAATGCCCTTTTTGGAGAATGAGGTGATGCAGATAGAAGTGGTGCAGTTCCCTGGTTACAACCCATATTACTCACAGTTTATGTTGCTCAAGTTTTGTCAATTTCGATAGGTTTGAGGTGACTGCCATCTATTTCAGGGCAAACCATTGAAGTCCTCTAACTTTGCACAATGATGATCAGTTAGTTAAAAAAAAATTAAAAACAGCTTTTCTTATTGACTTTGTGCAAATGTCATTTGGACTGACAAACTGTATTTACCTCTTACTCACAAATCCCAGTAGCTGAAACTGAGGAAGGATACTTTGTTATCCGAAAGCTTTGTCAGTTCTAATAAATTTGTACTTGGTTTGAGATATTTGACGTTGTGGAGAGAATATTTTTTGCTGTTTGCCTTGACTATTTCTCTCCACTTTACCACTGGTTCTGCATTTTTTGTTGTTTGGCCTTACCATGACAAGACCAGCCATTGAATGACAGCTAACATTTTTATGTAGTGGGCCATTAGCTGGACAGTAATATTGGACATAGGTAAAGGAAGTCCAAAACGATTGTCTCAATCCTGAAATGTGCAGTACTCCCCTGTAGGGCATCTTATCACATAAAAGGAATTTTTTTTTTACTGATCACTCCTGTCTTTCTGAAGTCAAGGACCAACAAGTCTAAACCTAAGTAAGTTGCACATAAAAAGTGTGTGTGTGTCTAAATTAATACACAAGTGCCGACGATGTATTACTTCTACTGCCTCATATGAAATTTTTTTTTAAAATAAACAACAATTGCTAATACGTAAAGCATATGTAAATGTTGGCTTATCACTTGTCAGTGTTATTTTGTGGCTGTTTATATGATTAATAAAAATTAAAAAGAAAAAGATGGAAAAAAATCTGTTGTAATCTTTAATGAGTATTCTTTTTGGTGAGCATGTATGATCGCAGTAGTTAGTTTGTATACAAGTTAATTAAGTTATAGTCAATAAGCCTCTACAGTGATGTTTGTTTAGAATAAAGCTGTTTAAAACAGAACCCACGAAGACTTGTTTATTCGTGTACCAGCATGAAAGCGACACTAAGCATCCAGTATACATCTGCTTTTAGCAGCCTAAGAATTTAACTAATTTCTCTTCACCCTTCTGAAGTCTCGTAGAGGAACTGCTACAATGGACTATCTCTTCAATGCAATTCTGAGAACTAATCAGACCCTATCTTGTTTATTCCCCCTGCTGTACAGTAGGCATTAGTACATCAAGACAGTCAGAGGGGTATTTAATACTATGCAAATTCTTCCAAAACTGATGTACCACTCTTCCTAGAGGTTTATCCCCATATATAAACAATTAATGTGAGGACACAAAAAGGGACAAACACCTCATCAATGTGCTCTCTCTCTCTCTTCTAAATGTGCCAGAATCTTTGAAGTGTCCTAATGAGACAAGCTTAGACACCATGGATGAAGCCTAGCTGGCAACACATCCCATCTTAGAATCATAATGTTTCTGTCAAGAATGGACTCCCAAGATGTCTGCACATTGAGTAACCGCTTAACTCTAGCTGTCCCAGTGTGAAAACACAAATTCAACAGAGAAGGCCAAATAAACTTTTATGTTTATGGGGAAATTTCAGTAACAGGAGAGTGTGTGTACTGCCCAGATGACAGGAAAAAAATGAAATACAGAGCACTTGGAAAAAAATCAGCAACAAAAAGTGAGAAAGAAACACGGACTGGGGAAAGTTATGTAGCTGTTCAGCAAAAAGCAATACAACGTGCAGATATGACTTCCAGAAACCTACAGACAGATACAAGACAAGTCAACACACACCTGGTTAAAATAAATAAAACACTGAAGGAGTATATCAACACAAACATCAAAAGGCTGGAAAAACTGGAAGAAGCTTTAAAGAGATATTCAGATGAGGTAATAAAGCTGCAAAAATCAGAGGCTGAAATGAAGAAAAGGCTGGCCGAATACAAGACTGCTCAGGAAGAGATGTTTCAAAAAATAATAGAATTAGAGGACAGAGTACATAGGGAAAACCTGAGATATTCAGCTATACCAGAGAAGCTGGAAGGAACAGACTGCATTAATTTTATGAAAGCACAAATAAGCAACTGTACTGGTATGCCACAGTAGGAATTGTTAGTTGAAAGGGTACATCATGTGTACACTCCACACCTGGCTATGAGAAAGCAACCTAGACCTTTAATAGTAAAGATGCAATCATACCAGCAGTAGGAGTTGATTCTGACAAAATTGTGGCCGAAGGACAAAATACTAAAGTGGGAGACAGTAGAGTGTTTGTGAAGATGTGTCTGGGGGGCCCATGAAAGAAAGGTTCATAGGTTGGTACTAGGCTATTGGCTCTAGGGCCTATACAAGCCTAGCCATAACAATTCCCTGGATATTTCTTCCCACAATATTTACTTCCCTGGACCCCTGTCTAGCAGGGCAACTGACATGATCCCCGGGGTGAATTTCCTATCTCCCATCCAATCATCAAGGTTCCCTTTGAATTGGGCCAAGGAGGCGCTCTGCTTGACATGTATGGGCAGTCTATTCCAGAATATGGGGAGTCTCTGGGTCAGGAATCTATCCCTCTAGCATGTTTTGTTCATTGTGATGACAAGGTTGAGATCCCTGGAGCTTGTGGCTCTGAGGGATTGGGATTTCTGTAAGTGGAGCATGTCCAACAGCTCAGGGTTAAGCAGAGATCGCCCCTGAGTAGACGATATGCCACAGAGTATAGTTGGAGTTTTTTTAGACAGTCAGCATATGGCATCTGCTTCAGGCCTGTGATTCTTTTAGTGAGGTATTTCTGCGGCCTTTCCAGTTCTTGCAGATGTCTTGTGAGGTACATACCAAACGGGGCATTATACTCTATAATGGGTCTAATGAGGGATGAGTGCAGTGGGACAATGACCTCCTTTTTTCTGGATGAAAAGCCCTTAGTGATGAGGTGTGCCACATAAAAGGATTTCCTGACTGTTGTGGCGATGTGGTTATCGAAGGTGAGACCACTGTCCACCTGTGTCCCTAAGTCTCTCATCACACTTTCAAGTTTAGTGTACTGCCACCTATGTGGTAATTCATGGGTGCATGTTTTTTTCCAAAGGGGATAACTATACATTTGTTGGCATATAGCCTGAGCCCATGGCTCTGGCACCAGGCATCTGTTTCTATAAGGCCCTTTTGTAGAATAGCCACATCATTTGGGGATTCAGTAATGGCTCCCAGTTTGCAGTCATGTGCGAACTTTGTTAGCCAAAGTCCCTTAGTGTTGGCTTGTACTTCAGAGAAGTAGATGCCAAACAAGAGTGGTCCCAGGACTGAACCCTGAGGTACTCCACTTGTCTGGAGCTGGATTTGGAGTCGGCTACTTTTATAGTCTGGGTTCTGTCAGTAAGCCAGTTGGCAACCCATAGAGTGACATAGGGATTTATGCCCAGCTTAGTAAGTTTATCTATGATTCCAGAGTAGGGGATGGCGTTGAAGGCCTTGGCGAGGTCCAGATAGGCTGTGTGGCCCGCCTTACCCTTGTCCACAGCTCTGGGGACTGATTCGAAGAAGTCAGTCAGGTTCAGGAGACAAGATTGGCCCTTCATGAACCCAAACTGGGTGGGGTCCAGTGTTTGAAGGTTGCCAATGTCTTTGTTTATAAGTTCCATGGTAATGCGTTCCATGCCCTTGCAGATCAGGCTGATCAGGCTGATGGGACGGTAGTTCCCGGGATCCAAGGTGGATCCCCCTTGTGGAGTGGGATAACTGTAGCTGTGCGCCACTCAGTGGGCACAAAGCCTGAGGTGAGGCTATGATTAAACATGACACTTAGGTGAGGTGCCAGTTCATTTTGTAGTTCAAGTAGTACACAGCCCGGGATGTCATCTGGTCCCATGGATGCTGTATTCTTAGCTTTGGAGAGTGCAGTTTCTACCTGTGTGGCTGTGATTACCGGAATTTGGCAGTCTTTTGGTATTGAGATGGGCCCTTTAGGGACTGAGAGGGGGGTGAAGTTAGCACTAAATTGATTTGCCAGGATATTGTCAATATCCTTGGGATCAGTATATTTAATGCCATTCTGTTGTAGCTCAGAGCAGATCTGAGCATTGCCATTTAGATTCTTGACATAACTATAGAATATGAAGGTCCTACCAAACACCCTAATACTGGGTGATTTCAATTACCCAAACATAAACTGAGAGAACTACTCAAGTACTAACTCCCTTGGCCAACGCTTCCTAGAATTTATAAACTTGGATGCCGTGGATCAACTGGTCAACACTCCCACCAGAGGCAATAACATATTGGACCTGGTCATCACCAACAGTGGTGACTGGTGTTTCGCACCAGAGGTCAACCCCTCACTGGTTAAACCAAGACCATAGACTAATCACTCTGGATATCCACATTCCACCCCCACCCCCAATGAAGGAAACCACTGTGAAAAACTTTTCAAAAGCAAACTTCACGTTACTTAAGACCGAGGTGGAAAGTTTCACAGCCCCCATGCTAAACAGTGCTGTCCAAGCTGCTGAAACCTTTACAAAGGCACTCTATGAGCATCTGCAGGAATGCATGGATTGTGCTATCCCAAGTAAAACCAAGACTCACTCTTCCAAGAAAAGGAAACCAGTCTGGTGGACCCCTGCAATAAACAAGCTATACAACAGAAGGAGGAAACTAGTACAGAAAAGAGTAAAATCCCAAGAAGGAAAGACATCCCTGATCAGTATCAGCAAGAAACTGTGATCCCTCATTAAATCATCCAAGGCTAATTTCGAAAGAAAAATTGCCAGTGACTCCAAAGATAACCACAAAGCGTTCTTTAGCTATGTCAAGAACTTAAGTGGAAACTCTCAGATCTGCTCTGAGTGCAGAATGGCACAAAATACACTGAACCGACTGATATTGCAGCATTCTGGCAGACAGGTTTAGTGCAAACTTCACCCCCCTCTCACCCCCTAAAGGGTCCATAACCATAATAGACGAATATAGGGCCCCATCAATCCCCGACACACAGGTTAAAACAGCCCTATCCAAAGCCAAAAACACAGTTTCAATGGGACCAGGTGGTGTCCCAGGCTTACAAGAGCTCCAAAATGAACTAACCCCTCACCTAAACACACTGTTCAAACTCAGCCTCTCTACGGGCTACTTACCCACAGAGTGGCGCACAGCAACAATTATCTCACTCTACAAAGGTGGAGCCACAACGGACCCTGGGAACTATTGCCCTATAAGCCTGACTAGTGTGGTCTGCAAGGCTAAGGAGCACATCGTCATGGAACTCATTAACAGAGACATTGGGAACCTCCAAACCTTGGACCCTACCCAGTTTGGCTTTAAGGGCAGATCATGCCTCCTAAACCTGGCGAACTTCTTTGAGACAGTTACCAAGGCATTAGTTGAGGGAAAGGAGGTCCACACAGCCTACCTAAACCTGGCAAAGGCTTTTGACACCATTCCCCATTCTAGTATTATAGACAAGCTCACCAGCTTGAACATAAACCCCTACGTTATGAGATGGGTTGCCAACTGGCTCATGGATAGAACCCACATGGTGAGAGTTGCAGGCTCTATGTCCGACTCTAAACCGGTTACAAGTGGCATCCCCCAGGGCTCATTCCTAGGACCCCTCCTGTTCGGTATATACTTCTCAGAGGTACAGGCAAGCATAGGAGGACTATGGCTGACCAGGTTCGCAGACTACTGCAAACTAGGGGCCATAATTGATTCTCCGGCTGATACAGACATCCTCCATATGGGTCTCATGGAGATGGATGGATACCTGGTGTCAAAATCATGGCCACAAGCTAAATGCCAAAAAGTGCATAGTCAACCCCTTTGGAAAAAATAAAGTACCCGCGAACTACCACATAGGTGGTAGTTCCCTAAATACAGAAAATGTAATAAAAGTTCTGGGGACCCAAGTAATAGTAATCTCTCCTTTGATAATCATATTGCAAAGGTGGTTAGAAAATCCTTCTATGTGGCCCACCTAATCACAAAAGGGTTCGCATCTAGAACAAAAGAGGTTATTGTGCCTTTCTACTCATCACTCATTAGACCCATCATAGAATACAACGCCCCATTTGGGATGTACCTTACAAGACATCTGCAACAGCTAGAAAGGCCACAAAAGTACCTCACCAAGAGGATTACTGGCCTCAAACAGATGCCCTATGCAGCCCGACTCAAGAAACTCCAGCTGTACTCGGTTGCATACCCCTTACTCAGAGGTGATCTCTGCCTGACATACAAGGCCATATCCAACCCAGAATTGATGGACATGCTCCACCTAAAAAAAAAAAACAAATCCCGGAGAGCCACAAGCTGTATAGAGATATAAACCTCACCACAACGATAAATAGGACATGCTGGAGGGATAGATTCCTGTCCCAGAGACTCCCCATGCTTTGGAACAGGATTCCAATATACATCAGGCAGAGCCCCTCACTAAGAAACCTTGACGGGTTGATGGGAACCAGAAAATTTACCCCGGGGATCACTGCAGTGGCTCTGCTGGACAGTGGCGCAGGGAACTAATGGCTCTGCTGGACAGAGGCACAGGGAACTGATCTAAGGGGGTGGCGAAGGCCAACACATTCTGGCTAGGCTTATAAATGCCCCTGGGCAGATAGCCTAGTACTTACCTATGAACTTATGTCTTGTGGTTGTCTTTGGAATCTTTGGCAATTTTATTTTTGTAACTAGCTTTTGAGGATTTTATGAGGGATCTCAGCTTCTTACTGAAGCTAGTGACAGAGTTTTTTTTGCATCCTGGGGTTTTCCTCTTTTCTGCAACAGTTTCTTCCTTCTGTTGTATAGTTTGTTTATAGCGGGGGCCCACCAGATTGGCTTCCTTTTTTTGGAGGAGAGCATCTTGGTTCTATTTGGGATGGCACAATTCATGCACGAGTGGATGTGCTCGTACAGTGCCTTAGTATAGGATTCAGCAGTCGAACTTTCAGATCCCGTCTGCATGGGTGTCATGAAGTTTGTCACTTCTGACTTCAGTAGATTGAAGTTGGCTTTGGAGAAGTTTTTTACGGAGGTTTCCTTACGGGGGGGTGGGGGTGGGATGTGGATGTCAAGGATGATTTGCTTATGGTCAGACCTGACCAATGAGGGGATGTCCACTGGTGTGGAGCATCTGTCTCCCATGTTGGTAATGACCAGGTCTAGGATATTGGAGCCCCTGGTGGGACAATGGATTAGTTGATCCAGGGTGTTGGAATTAATGAATTCCAAGAACTGTTGGGAAAAGGTGTTGGTACTCGAGTAGTTTTCCCAGTTAATGGCAGGGTAGTTGAAATCACCCAGTATTAGGGTGTTTGGTTGTATATTAATGTTTTCCAGTATGTTTAAAAAGGTGTATTGAGAATCTTGGGGCATGGTGGGGGATCTGTAGCAAGCTACAAATTGGATTGCAGTCTTACCTACTGTTAGTTGCACCTGGAGAATTTAAGATGCATTGTGTTGGGCAACTAGCCTGGAGGTGTGAATATCCTTGGTGAATATGGATACTCCTCCACCTTTAGTGTTTTGGTCTTGTGGCCGAAAAATGTGGTAAGAGTTGTAGCCTGGTATTGCAGGGGTGCTCTCTGGAGCCTTGAACCAGGTCTCAGTTACCGCACAGATATCAGTTTTCACCATTTTTAGGAGTGCCTCGAGAGAGTGCATTTTGTGGTTTAGACTTCTAGCATTAGTCAGCATTACCTTCAGATTTTGCATGTTTGTATCTGTTACGGTGGTGGTTTTGCCATTTGAACCTTGCCTAAAAAAGGCACTATAGGGGTGGCAAGAGCTTTAGCCAGTAACCTGAATCCCAGGGGTGACAGGTGCAGACCATCTCTGGCAAAGCATCGTGGTTTGTCGATTATGTCTTCCCTGGCAGACAGATACTGGATCCCCTTTGAATGACACCAGAAGTTTAGCCAATTGCTGAAGTCAATCATTTTGTCCTTCTACTGTGGTATCATTCTGGGCGAAGGCATGATGCTACTCAGGGCTAGGGTCATACCTGCTTGTGCCACATGATCCCAGAGCTCTTCCATGTCTCTTTTCATGTAGTCCAGGGAGGTATGTCTGAAGTCATTCACTCCAACATGGACAATGACAGAGTCGTATCTGTACTTGTTGTGGAGTGACTTGAGTGCATGCGTTATGTGGCGGATCCTGGCACCCGACAGACAGCTGACTGTAATTTTCTCCATGTTCAGCCTGGTGACTGAGACATCAGTGTGCCTGACTATAGAGTCACCTAAGACTAAAGTGTTGGGTACATTGTCTTGCCTTAGGGGCTGTTGTTGGGTGGCACACTGATGTTGTGAGCTATGTGTCACTTTGGTTGTGACTGGTGTTTGTTTGCGTTTCAGCTTCGGAGATCCTTGTTGCTTAGGCAGGTTAATGTTAAGGGTCTCCCCATATGTGGGTTTAGTGTTGCTGTGTGTGGGTGTTGATGGTGTGGGTTTTGAAGGGCTATGAGTTGCTTGAGGTGTAGTGCAGGTGTTAACCTTCTCCTCTTGACTGTTTAGCACAATCTTAGCCAGAGAGAGCTTTGCTTCCATTTTAGGTATAACAAAGATGGATAGAGTTTTGAAGAAATTTATGAAAGTATTTGGCTTTGAAGATGTGAATTCAGTAATAGGAGTTTGGGGTGAATTTACATATTCCCCAAGATATATACAAAAGCTGGGCTAGACTAGACAGAATTTATTTTATTTATTTTTTTAGCATTTGTTAAGTGGGACAGTCCAACTTAGAATGAAGCCAATTTTCAGTGGAGGCCCGGGGAGAAATGCTCCAGATGCATGTCTTGGTAACATGGGAGGAAAGCAGAACACCCAGAGGAAACCCACATAAATGCAGGGAGGACATGCATACTCCGCACAGAACGCACTCCAGCCGAAAATCGAACCGGAGACCTCTTGCTGTCAGGCAACAATGCTACCACTGCGCCGACCAATTTACATTTCACATGGAAAATTGTGCATTGAACTGAAGGTCTTGATACACATCCAATAACTATTTCAGATCATGCACCAATCATTTATTTATTTATGTGTTTATTTATTTATTGACATTTGTTAACTGGGTTGGTCCAACTGAGCCAGGGGCCCATTTTCTGTGCAGACCCGAGGACAAAAGCTCCTAATACATTTATTATTGTTTACAAGTTAAGAAAAGCTATAGAGATCAGTTTATCTACAGCAATACATATGATGACACCACTGTAGTATACAGAGCAGCAAGTTGGATAAGTATATCGACAGCAAATGCACATGGTACAGATTTGTAGTATATAGGGCAGTAAAATCCTTTACAGCAGCGACAAGTACTACTACGATATAAATACCACAATTAAATTGCACTTAGACATATACAAACAAACATTGTGACTATCTTTAGATAAAGAGAGAAATTGAGCAAATGAGAAAATTAGTGGGATATAGAGATATGTAAAGAGGAAGATGGAAAATACAATAAGAGAGGAGAGAAAAATAAATCAAGTGGGTGATTGACACAAACAAGACCAGGTCTTTAGTAGATGGCGTTTAAGTTCTTGTTTGAACTGGTACTTATGAGGGATACATCTGATATTAATAGGACTAAAATAAAAACAGAGCCTAAGGAATTAAAAATGAGACACTGGTGCTTTCTGACATATCTGTTGAAAAGAGAGGAATTTAACTAATGGGTAGTGGAGATTATTCGGGAGCAGTTCTGAAAATACAGCTAGGGAGTAGGATAAAACTAAGGTGGAGTTTAAAAGCAGGGTGGAAATAAAAAAAAGGGAGCTATGGTTAGGAAGCAATAACAATTATTTAGAGAGACTGAAAAATGATGAGCATTGCAGAACAGGGGGACAGAACAAGAAAAGGAGCAACTGCAGAATGCTAAGCCGAAATTAACAGATTACCTCAATAATATACACGAGTTTAGAAAGATTGCTGTTAAGCTACTTTTTTTTTTTATTATAATAGAGCACAAAAACTTTTAGCATAATGACTCTGGCAACAAAAAGTAGAAAGGGCTGACACCAAGCTTAGGGAGTCTATAACAAGGAAGGTAACGAGAGCCTGTTGAGGTATTAGAAATATTTTGGAAATTCTATATAAATCTGTATAAAGCAGATAAATATGGAAATCGGGAAAAGATTCAAATGGAAAGGTTTATGGAAGAACTAAATATAACAGGGTCCGAGGTAGATGAGTCTCAATTACTAATGGCTAGGCTAGGAAGAGATGAGATAAAAAATTGTGATGAATAATCAATTTACTGGAAAGTCCCCAGGAATAGATGGTATTCCTGTGGAAGCATGGAGGGAAAAACCTGATAAAGATCTGGAAGGTTTTGTTTAACAGCATTTTAAGAGGAGGAGAAATACCAACATCCTGGAAGATAGCGGTGGTAGCTGTAAGATCCATCAGATCCAGCTTCATACATGCCCATTTTAATACTAAACCCTGATTATAAAGTGTTCATGTCTGTAATTGGCTAAAACATTTGCAAAAGTAATACCAAAATTGAGAGATATTGATTAGTGTGGTTTTGCGGAGGGGAGGCAAATATTTGACCACATTAACAGAACAGTAATGATCCAGAGGGAAACTATTGGTGGGTCTTGATACAGAGAAAGCATTTGACTTGAGTAAACTGGGACCATATGAACAGGGCAATGGAAGCATTTGCATTTCCTGAAAAAAATTATAAGGTTGATTAGGAGGATATATGAGGGATTGGAGGCAAACATTAAAGTGGGTGCGGTCCTCTCTGATAATTTCTGCTTGAGCACAGGAGCCCTGCAGGGGTGTCCTCTTTCCCCTTTGTTGTCTGCATTATATTTAGAACCACTGGCAAAAAAAAATAAGGGACTCAAAAATTCAAGATTATAATTGGTATGGTAGTCAAGAAAAGCTGGTTCAATTTGCAGATGATGATGACAATTTATACCTGACAAAACCAGAAAGAGACATTACAGTGTTGTGGAACATTTTGAGACAGTGTCAAATCTTTTTGTGATACAAAATGAATGAAGCTAAAACAGAGGAAATAACGGTAAATTATGTACCCACATATAAATTTGTTTGGCAGTATCCATGTTTATGGGGACATGTTAAAATAAAGTATTTAGGAGTATGGATTAAAATTAATCTGGTGTGGCAGCAAAGGATATGTGGGAAGAGACTAAACAAAAGATAATATACAAACAGATAATGGAAGCTTTGTTATATGGATATGGATAGTCAGATACAAGCAATTAAAATGTTTTTAGTCCCTTTAGTCTTATACACTGGTCAGGCATATTTTCATCAACCAGAGAAGAAGTTGTGTATAGCAATTAATAAAGAGCTTAAGGACTTTTATCTGGGAGGCCAACAAGGCAAGTGTCAAGTAGGATAAGCTGATTCTTCCAGTAGAACAGGGCAGATTGGGATTACCCAATTGGAAGGGGTACTTCAAAGCTACACAATTAAGGCTTCTATACATAGCACAAGCAGAAAAGTATAATTTAAAGTGAAAATGGATGATTAAAGGAGGGGAAGCTGGAGAAACAAGGAAAGGCTGGTATTTTAGATGCAGGCCTTTAAGTAGGATAATAATCATAAGGAATAATATATGTGTACAGCAGCAGAAAGTAGCCTGTAAACTAAGACAACACGGGAATGGAGAATGGAGAGTTTGCTGATAGGGATTGTGACGACCGTGCCCTAGCCCAGCAATCAAGGAGCCTCAATCCTCAACACAAACACCAGGGAGGTCGTCTCCTAGAAGAGGAAAGGATAACTAATACACAGAGTAAAGTACAATTTCCCTTAAGTGCACACAGAGATCACAGTCAGTCTGGGGCTGGTTGCTCCCTTGCTCACCAGGTCCCCAATAAGACTGTCCACTGGCACAGCTATAGGGTCCAGGTCTCAGCCTAACTGGGCAAGCTAAAACCTCCAGTACCCTCTCTGTTCAGCCAGTGCTTCGTGGCCCCTGCCATGTAGCTGACACATCACACACACACTTTGAGAAAAGTATTTGTACAACCTCACAGACACTCCTGGGAAAGGTTGACAGATTCTCCAACTGTGCCCCTTTACCCAGACTATGTGGTAATAATTACTGCCACCACCCAGTTAATAATATCAGCTACTAAAAGGCCCTTAAAAGGGTGTCCAATTATTACTGTGCAATATTATTATCCAGTGGTAATGTGACTATACAGTCTAAGGCTTATCAGAGTGGCCTATTACAATAAACTCTATATAAATATGCAGTGTACTCTAGAGCTTATCTCTACACAAACCAGCCACAGGTAGAAGGTTTTAAAAATCTTTAATAATAAATAATTAAAACACAAGACAAAACTACTACACCACAGAGATATCTAACAGTTCAGAGTTCACACAGAAACTTAAAATAATACAGTAGGACAGGTCTGATTTCAAAGAAAAATACCTAATTAATCTTTACTAGCTTTAACTATTCCTACAAGAAATCACAGTGCTAAAAACTTACATGTGAACATAAGCAGAGTGCTGGTAAGTTGGATATCAAGATCAAAATGCTCTTAATCTCTCTCTCAGACGCAGTTTATAAAACATCACTAACAAACATGTCTCTGGGTCCTCCCCAGATTACATCATTTTTGACACTTAGGTTTTCCCAGTATTCACATTGCATCATCTTGACACCTGCTCTGAGGTTCCCAGGCTAATAGCAACTCCATTATTTAGCAATCTAACACCTGCACAGGAGAATACAACACTAAAAGGCATTTCAAATATACACACTTGCAATTAGTCCTTAGTTAACACAATAGACAGAATGTCTTCAGCCAGCCTGACCAGAACCAACTTTAAAGATCAAAGAATGTCATAAAATAATTTCAATTTCAAAAGACAAATTTGAAAGGCTTGACTTAGTTTTTCTTTACAGCAAGGGTTCAATGTTGCAACAATCCTGAAGCCCACATCTCACATTGTTTTCCCAACACTCAAGAAACATGCTTGTATTTTACATTTATTATCAAGAAAACATGCCTGTATTTTACATTTACCTACAAATGCCTGAATTAGATATCAAATTCTATTCGACTAGGCTGGCAAGCTTCCACTTTGGAAAGTTCCTCCTTTGGCACCAGTACCACTACTGAGGCCAAAGGACTGTTGGACTTGGGTCCTGTGTCCATCTGGTGCTGCACCAGGTGGGTGCTCCCTGGTTTCCAGGTGAACATGCCCCCAAACTCCTGCAACACTGCTCAGATTTCATGAACCTGGTTAGGAGATAGCTGCTGGGACATTGCTATCCCTTGTACCGAGGTGTCAGCTCAAGCCTCACTGAGGAGATCATTCCCCAGATCTCCCTCAGACTCCTCCTGCAATCCACTGCAAATGCTGAGCACAAGGGCCTCCCTGTCATGGTAAGGTTTCATTATGTTAACATAGTACAATTTGTGCCCCTGCCGTCTGCCTAGCACTTCCACCATGTAGTTAACAGCACTTACCTTTCTTACCACCTTGTAGGGTCCCTCCCAAGCTGCTTGCAACTTGTTGTGTCTGACAGGAATGAGAACCATCACCTGCTGCCCTACAGTCTACTCTCTAGCTCGAGCATTCCTATCATTCCACACCTTTTTCTGTTGTTGGGCTTCTGCCATGTTCTCCTGAGCCAGGCCCATGAGTTCCCTGACCCTTGTCCTGAGGTTCAGTACATATGCCACAACAGACTCCTTGTGAGACTCACACTCACCTTCCCACTCATCTCGAATTAAATCTAGAAGTCCCCTCACCCTATGCCCATGCAGCAACTCAAAGGTTGAAAAACCTGTGGGGTCCTGGGGAACCTCTCTGTAAGCAAACAGATGGGGCAAATATTTGTCCCACTCCCTCTTAAACTGATCTGCAAATGCCCGTAACATGGACTTGATTGTAGAGTTTAACCTCTCAACAAGATGAAGGGCGGCCACGGTGGTGCAGTGGTTAGCGTTGCCGCCTCACAGCAAGAGGTTCTCCGGTTCGATCCTCGGCTGGAGTGCCTTCTGTGCGGAGTCTGCATGGCCTCCCTGTGGTCGCGTGGGTTTCCTCCAGGTGATTCTGTTTCATCCCACATCCCAAAGACATGCTGTATGTGGATTGGACACTCTAAATTGGCCCCGGCATGAGTGTGTGCGTGTGTGTGCCTTATGTGGAAGGTAGGGTGCCGGGCTGGCAACTCAACACTGTAAAACTCCACTGCCAATCATGAGCAGACAGGTGATCCGCTGTTGCGACCCCTAACCGGGAAAAGCCGAAAGAAGAAGAACCACCTCTCAACAAAACCATTAGTCTGGGGATGGTCTTCATGTGCTTCACTCCACAGGACTTTCACAGACAAGCCAGCAGGTCTGACATAAAATTGGCACCTCTGTCAGACAGTATTTCCTTTGGGAAACATACCCCGCAGAAAATCTCTAGCAAAGCATTTGCCACCTTCTCTGCCTCAATGGAGGACAAAGCCACTGCCTCAGGGTATTGTGGTTGAAAGGGTGGCCTAATGGTTAAGGTGTTTGCCTTACAAACACAAGGTACAGGGTTTGAATCTCACAGGGGATAATTGCTGGGGCTTAAAAATGGCTCACAGGGCAGTTAGCATAATCTACAATCACTAGGATGTACTTTTTCCCTGTGGAACTTGAGGTAGTCAGAGGACCCACAATATCCATAGCTACCCTCTGAAATGGCTCCTCAATCACAGGCAAAGGCATCAAAGGAGCTCTCACCTTGTCTCCTGCCTTGCCTACCTTTTAGCACTACTCACAGGTCCTGCAGTACCCTGTTACACCTCTGAAAATTCCAGGCCAAGAGAGGTTTTGCATAATACACCTCTTTGTACGTTTTATGCCCGTATGATCTGCAATGGAATATCATGGGCTGTGGCTAGAAGTGCCAGACGGTAAGCTCTAAGCACTACCAACTGCTGTACTCTCTCACCTTCTAGCCCTCCCTCAGGGGTCCACTCTCTATATAGTAACGCTTTGTTCCAGTATACAGATTCCCCCTTCCCTTGAGAATTAGGTGCCTCCCTAGCTACCTGCCTCAGGCCTTGCAATGAGAGCTGAGCCTGTCTCCGGTTTCTCCTTGTAACCCTTCCCAGCTTCCCTTCCACAGGAAGTCTGGCATCCTCTGACAGCGGTGCCTCACTGTCAGCCTGGGTACTGCTACTCACCTCTACCTTTGCATTTACCATGTCCAAGGGAACATCATTATCCACAAGCAGCTGTGGCTCACATTCAGTCTCACTGCTGCAGCGTAGCTCACTCCCTGAAGTAACCACCTCAGCAGTTTTGGCTGCAAGTATGCAGTCTGTCTGGGTCTCCCCCAGGCTACCAGACCCAAATGCTTGTCTCCTAGCCTCACTGCATGTAACTGCATAAGTATATAGTACTACCTCATCCAAATCCATCCCTCTCAGGATATCTACAGGATGGTAATTCCATATCCATGTTGTCTCAAGACAACCTACTATTGGCATTTTGACTTTCCCACTTACTGGCTCCCTCACCTTTGGTTCCCCATCTTGCCTCCGTGGACGTCTGTATGCCACATGCCCCACTGGTTGCATTCAAAACATTTAACCCTAGCTCCTGGACGTGTACCTGGACTAGTGGCTTCCCCTTTCACTGGCGGATTCTGTTGGGGCAGTCTGTGCTGCCCTTCATGAGTTCCTTTAGTCCCATGAGCAGTACTGGGGGTCCCTTTTCTGTGCAGGGCTGCCCTGCTTGCTAGGTATAGGTCTCCCTTCTTCCCCATCTCCTCCGAAGTAGCACACTGTTTATCAGCTAATCAGATCCTCATGTCCTCAGGCAAAGTGTTAAGGACATGTTCCCTTACTAAAAGTTCTGCCAGCCCTTTAAAAGTGGTGACCTGATATCCACTCACCCAGCTATGAAAATAAGTGCTTCGTTCAGCAACATATTCACATACATTTTCATCTGGCTTGCGTCTATGCTCACAAAACTTTTTCCGGTACATTTCAGGTGTTAGCATAAAACATTCTAACAAATGTCTTTTTACAGCAGTATAATCAAAACAGTCAGTGTCATGCATTTTTGCTAAAGAAGTTACAGCTTTACCATGGAGTAAGGAGGTTAGGAACCGTACCCAGAGCCCTTGGTCAACTTCATACTGTTTATATACCCGCTCAAACATGAATGAAGCTATCAAAATTATCCCCCTCTTTAAACTGTGGAAGAAATTTACTGACCTTTTGTGCTTCTGGGGTCCGGGTACTCCCTTCCCCATTACCTGCATGACTCTGACGAAGAGTCAACATTTCCCTCTCATGCTTTCACTGCCGTTCCTGTTCTTCATCTTCTAGACTCCTCATTTTCTCGGATGCTTCAAAATCCATGCGCCTGGCCTCCAACTCAAGTCTCTTTAGCTCCAGCTGGATTTTTAAGTCCACTGCAGAAAGGTTGAGCTGTCCATTCTTCGAGGATATTGTATCTCCATTGTCAGTCTGATTGTCCTCCAGGCTGCTGTTTTCTGATGCAGCTGTAACCAAGGCTGCAATCAGGTCTGCCTTTGTCAAGTTTCCACTCACCAGTCTCCAGCCTGGCACATCTCCGCCAGCTGACTCCTTGTCAGCTTTCCATACTCTTCTGCTGACATGCTGCCTGTTCACTCTGACTAATACTAAGCTAACAAAAGAAATAAAACAATTGTGATCTGAACTCTTGAGTATATACTGTGTGGCTGTTTTAGAGTACAAAACACTTTTAGAGATCACTGTACATAAGCTACAGGAATTCCCTCTACCCACACCACTACAAGCCAATTAGTATGTGAAGTAGATCCCACCACTGCCAAACCCTAGCCCAGCAATCAAGGAGCCTCAATCCTCACCACTACCACCAGGGAGGTTGTCTCCTAGAAGAGGAAAGGATAACTAATACACAGAGTAAAGTACAATTTCCCTTAAGTGCACAGAGATCACAGTCAAGTCTGGGGCTGGTTGTTCCCTTGCTCACCAGGTCCCCAATAAGACTCCCCACTGGCACAGCTATAGAGTCCAGGTCTCAGCCTAGCTGGGCAAGCTAAACCTCCAGTACCCTCTTTGTCCAGCCAGTGCTTCATGCCCCTGCCAAGTAGCTGACACAACACACACACACACACACTTTGCGTTAAGTATTTATACAACTTCACAGACATTCCTGGGAAAGGTTGACACAGATTCTCCAACTGTGCCCCTTTACCCAGACTATGTGGTAGTAATTACTGCCACCACCCAGTTAATAATATCAGCTACTAAAAGGCCCTTAAAGGGTGTCCAGTTATTACTGTGCAATATTATTATCCATTGGTAATGTGACTGTACAGTCTACAGCTTATCAGAGTGGCCTGTTACAATAAACTCTATATAAATATGCAATGTACTCTAGAGCTTATCTCTACACAAACCAGCCACACATAGAAGGTTTTAAAAATCTTTAGTAATAAATAATTAAAACACAAGACAAAACTACTATACCACAGAGATATCTTCACAGTTCAGAGATCACACAGAAACTTAAAATAATACAGTAGGACAGGTCTGATTTCAAAGAAAAATACCTAATTAATCTTTACTAGCTTTAACTATTCCTACAAGAAATAACAGTGCTAAAAACTTACATGTGAGCATAAGCAGAGTGCTGTTAAGTTGGATATCAAGATTAAGATGCTCTTCATCTCTCTCTGAGACACAGTTTATAAAACATCACTAACAAACATGTCTCTGGGTCCTCCCCAGATGACATCATTTTTGACACACAGGTTTTCCCATTATTCATATTGCATCATCTTGGCACCTGCTCTGAGTTCCCAGGCTAATAGAAACTCCATTATTTAGCAAGCCAACACCTGCACAGGAGAATACAACACTAAAAGGCATTTCACATATACACTAGCAATTAGTCCATAGTTAACACAACAGACAGAATGTCTTCAGCCAGTCTGACCAGAACCAACTTTAAAGATCAAAGAATGTCATAACATCATTTCAGTTTCAAAAGACAAATTTGAAAGGCTTGACTTAGTTTTTCTTTACAGCAAGTGGGCAATGTTGCAACAATCTTGAAGCTCACATCTCACAGTGTTTTCCCAACACTCAAGAAACATGCTTGTATTTTACATTTATTATCAAGAAAACATGCCTGTATTTTACATTTACCTACAAATGCCAGATTTAGATATCAAATTCTATTCGACTAGGCTGGCAGCCTTCGCCCATCTCTCCCCAATCGTCACAGGGATAACTGCAATTTTGGATACAGACCATAGGCAAGAGGGGGGCTAGAATTTATTGGAGAAAACTGGCAAAGGAACCATAGCAGCAAATAACTAGTGAGGGAAAGGTGATCAAATGGGAAGTCGTCAAAAATGTATTTGGAATGAAGGTTAGAGGTTGCCTTCCCTGTCAAGGACTGATTTCAGAGTATAGGCAAAGAAATCAATAGGAGGGTCCTAAATGAGAGATCAGCACTGGAAAAGTTTTAGTAGAATCTTTAACAGAAGATGCCATTAAAAATGGAATAGTTACAATAGCATATAATATACAGCATGACAACTGTAAGAATCAATAAGTGGAGGTCAGAAATGATTAGAAAGAGAGACTGGATAAGCAGTTCACAAATAAACAATGAGAGGTTATAAGTATGTCTCCTGAATATGCCACAAAATCTATAAGATTTATGATTCTTGTTTGGAAATGTTTACATACTGTAGATATTTTTTTATACCCTGAGTAGACTACCGAGAATTTCTCCTCAGGTAGGCAGCAAATGTTGGAGGTGAGACGGGGAAGAAAGAGGTAACTAGGAACATATTTTCAGGGAGTGCAGTGAGTTGGCAGGATGGGATGCATTGCTGGAGATGCTGGGTGGGCAGATCGGTGTGACGGGGAAGATGATATTTTTGATTTACGATACAAAATCACAGCTGCCTATACATGGTAAGGTCTTGCTGTGTCTAATTATGGTGGCTGCCAAATAAAGCAGTTACTAGAAAATGGAAATCAAATTCTAAACCAACAGTAATGAATATAGTAACATAGATAAAACAACTGGAAATGAGATCTTTAGAAAAGGGTTGGAGTAAAGTATGTAAGAAAAATGGGAATTGTGGGAATGATACATGCAGGAGAGGAATGAGGTTTAAAAGAAGGCAGGAGTTAAATTAGCCATGCAGTGTGTGACTGAAAATGATTGGGTGATGTACAATGTTTGCAACTGGAGGTGTATCAGTATGGTCTGTGAGGTAAAATGCTTGCAAGTAAGATTGTGTCAGCGTGGTTCGTTTTCATTTATATAAATGTATGATTGCCTGTGTTGTAAGTAGTGGTTTAATAAAGATATTTCTTGCTTAAAAAAGGGCAGGAACTGAATTATCTATGTAATGTTGATTAGGTTATATGATATACAGTATAGCAATATGTGAAGTATAATGTTTGCAAACGTGAACTTAATACAGTTTGATTACTTTTATATAAATGTGAATTTGACTATATCAAGTGAAAAATCAATACAGGTGTTTAATAAAAAAAAGAAATTCTGTAAAGAAACCCATACATTAGCTATTTCTGAAATAAAAACAAAAAAAAACAAACAAGCAATTGTTTTACAAACTGACCTTACACAATTCTACCAATATCACACCACAGTTCAGATGTGAGTGCCACGTTTTGGTAAAAGCATACAAACAATATTATTGTGACTCATTTGCAAAAACGGAGATGTATTACAAAATGAAAATAAACTTAAAAGACACTGTAACAGCAGCCTGTCTGGAAATGGCTTGATAGTAGCTCACAATATGGTTCAGAGATAGAGAAAGTCTCAAGTTGACATACACGACTGGCCAATATGCAACTCTGGTAACCTTCCTCTAGTAAGGAAAGGTTACTAGGGTATAATCAGTGGTTGCAAAGTCATCACCAGCAAGACAGTTGGACAACAGCATAAACTACTAGTTGCCACAATCAGCTGCAAGCAATGATCAGAGCTGAACCTAAGGTCAACAGAGACCAGGCTGAAGACCTGGAAGTTGACTGGAGAGAAGCTAATACAGTTCAATTAATTTACTCAGGCCTCCAGCACCCCAAGAGGATGAAATTGGTGTAGTTGAAGAAGAATAGCAGCACCTCTAAAGAGCATGTGTGAGGACTACAGAACTGGCATGTGGCTGAGCCTGATAGGTCAGTAAGGTACATAAGGAAAGCAGGTGGTAGATTGTAGTAGTCCAGGAATTCCAGAAAAGAAACACACCATGCAGAAAAAAGTGGGAGATAGAAAAGACCCATCAGGCTAGGAGGGAATACTGCTTGCCTAACCAAGAAGCTAAGAAAGGAGTTGCAATAACAAAGAAAAAGGCATTGAAGGCACTCAGTCGACTTCTGCAGTGACGCAGTAGGTGGCACAAAGAAACTACATCAGATTGCAAGACCAAGACATAAAGTTAAAAAATAGAGTCAAACACCCTTCATAAATGAATGGCAGCAACAACATGCTCACTAGTCCCCCGGATATCAAAGGCAGATAGAAGGAGTATTTTGAGCACCTTAAGTAATGACAAGAACCCCACAGATGCTGTTGTGGCCCAGGCACAAGCAGCGATACGAGACCAACAGGAAACCACCATGGAAATAAGAATATCACTAAATGAGTTAGGGAAAGCTGCATAGTTAAGATGAGGTCACAGCAGATATGATAAAGATGCTGGGTGAGATAGGGGAGAAATTGCTCCTGAGGGTACTCACAGCAGCGTGTAGAGAAAGGCATGTCCCAGGTGACTAGAGAATAACCATACTTGTCCCAGTGTACAATAAAAAATGGGACATCCACAACTGTGAGCAGTACAGAGTCATCTCACTCCTGTCACATTGCTTGAAATTTATGGGGGGGGGTTTGTTAAATGGATACTCAGAGTAGTATAATGTAAGGTGGGAGATAAACAGTTCGTATTCAGATCAGGATGCAACATAACTGACTTGATGTTTGCTGTGACAGTTTAGAAGACGCGAGAGATGAGGAAAGAGTACAGCTGGTCATTCCTAAACTTAGACAAAGCAGATTACAAGGTCCCAAGGAAGCTGTTTTGGGCAGTATTGCGGTGGTTCAAAGGGGTCTATATTATCTTATCAAAAAGGCTGTACAGGGAAGACCTTTTTATCGACCCTTTATACAGCGAAGTGCCAATTAAGCGAACGGCCACATCAGCAATTTTTTTCCCTTGGAAAAAATATATTTTTGCCATCCTTGTGAGTTTGCCCTTTTCCCCACTGTAGTGCGATCTTGGTGTTGATATATTTAGTTTTTGTGGGGGCACAGCCCCCCCACACTGGGAGTGTGGGGGCCAAAGCCCCCCACTTTGTAATATTTGCAGTGATGTGTCCTAGGTAGGGCAAGCAATTTTTTTCCATTGGAAAAAAATAACTGATGTGGCCATTCGCTTATATGCAGTTCGTTTAGGGGTCGATGAAAAGGCATTCGCTGTACAGCCTTTTTGATAACATAATATAGACCTGGTTCAAAGTCCCAGAAACAATGGTAGAATTAGTGCAAGCAAAGTACAAGGACCCAATGACTCAAGTACGAACAGTGTTTGGTCACACATCTGGGTCACTCAATGCACCAATAAGTAGAAATGTTTTTTAGTCTAAAGCAGAATCTATTATAGAACTCCACAAATTGCCAGTCACTACTACAAAGTAAGAAACAACCATTGTTACATAAACATTATAACAAAATAACAAAAATTAATTAAATCAAAAATTTTCAATGTCTGGTTCACATTATTACCCTTGGAGCTATCCATTGCTCCAGGAATGTTCACAAAATGTATAGCTTCTGTCATAGAGTGTTACAGACTATAGGGTATCCACATTTTTCCAAATGTAGATGATTTGCTTTACTTTGCAGTCTTTTTTGAAATGTCAAGAATCTGTCACTTGTGGACTAGACATCCTTCACAGGCTGAGAATCTGTAGAGAACATTCAAAATGCCTTTTTTTACTCCATCACACAGGATTGTATTTCTGCGGTGCCTGTATGACCTCCCTCAGTACAAAGATTTTTACTTCCAAAGGACAAAATAAAACTATATTTACATCTATTCCATGTGGTTTCCACTCAGACTTGGAAATTACCACAGTATTCTGGTTTTCATGGCATCCATAATTCTCAAGATACCGTGTGCAAAACTCGACATGAGAATGATACAATGCTACCTGAAGATGTAACTTGGTGGAGACATTAAATTTCTCTGAATTCAGGTTAACCAATTTTTGGCTTCTGCTTCAGAGCAGTCAGTCACAACAGACAGCTCAGATGTCATTGGTGGAGATGTGTCTAGGGGAGTAATAGTGCGAGGTCTCTGGCACAGGAAAGGCAGAAAAAAGTATAAAAGAGACGCTAGCTGTTGAAAATCAACTTTGATTCCTTTGTTGTCCCCATGCCCTCTTCAGTTAATTACTGATAATACCACATTGATGGGATACATAAAGGGGGGACCCGCTCTTAGCCCATTTGTAGGCCAGACAGGTTAGCATGGGATATAGCTGTACATCACACTCTTACTCTACAGTCATCCTGCATTCTGTCAGAACACAATTTGTGGTAGACAAGCTAGCAGAACAAATGCAGACCCTAATGAATAGAAAACAGATTAGGGGTTCTCCCAAGATTTGTTCTGTCTGTGTGAAATTCTTCAGGTAGACATTTGGCCCCCTGTAGGCAGTTAACTGGCTAAATTCTGTTCTGTGACTCCATGCAAGAAGGCCTGGAAGAAAAATACTTTTTTTTTCCTTTGGAGAGGAATGCTCCTGTATGCTATTTCAACCTTTCCACTGCTAAGTAGGAGAAATTGGAGGCAGATATATATAATGGAGAGTTACCATTCTCTGGAACATGCTCTCCGTTGTTTTGAAGCATAGTTCCTGTCTATCCCATTTCAGTGCCACTTGGACTAATGGATGGGTAATCAGAAGTTCAACCATGAGCTGGCATCTATGTGTATGAAGGACAGAGGCAGTCAGTAAATCACTTCCTGTATATAAATCAAATTTTTGAGACACTCTGGGATTGCATGGCTGTGCTTTAAAGGCCCCAGTGGCCAGTAACTTAGTATACACCAGTGAACCTATGGCATGCAGGGTACTTGTACACCTTGAGGAAGAATTCCACACAAATCATTGTGGTTATGCCCTTCTGGCCCAGGTAACATTGGTTCTCCCATCTTTTGGAATTCATCAGGGCCCATTACCACAAGCTTCCACACAGAATGGATTTGCTCATACAAGAGCAAGACTGTTTGATACATCCCAAAGCATAGACAACTACAACAGTCTGACTGAATGATGTGGTCTTGATACCTTTTAGAAACCTGTTTTCTGAGGATGTGCAGCAAGTACTAATGGTGACAAGAAAGCCTCTTCTTCTTTCGGCTTTTTCCCGGTTAGGGGTCGCCACAGCGGATCACTGTCCACTCATGATTGGCAGTGGAGTTTTACGGTGTCGAGTTGCCACACACGCACACACCTAAGGCCAATTTAGAGTGTCCAATCCACCTACAGCATGTCTTTGGGATGTGGGAGGAAACCAGAGCACCTGGAAGAAACCCATGCGACCACAGGGAGGACATGCAGACTCCGCACAGAAGGCACCCCAGCCGAGGATCGAACCAGAGAACCTCTTGCTGTGAGGCGGCAACGCTAACCACTGCACCACCACTGCCACCCTAGCAAATGGAAACTGTTAAAGTTACTTGGCTGTGTATCTTCTAAAGAGATCGAGATCAGATACCATTTGATTGAGTTAGTTGTGCTCACAAATGGCAATTTTCTGATGACCTACCAGTAAGAACGTGTGGCTATCCAGGTATGGCAACAGTATACTGCAAATTGTAAGGTAAAGTAGCTTGGTTTATCACCTGTCCTTGGCTATATTGTTTGAAAGTGTGTCCTAAATACAAATGCCATGTACTTCTGCAGCATGCTCAGTACTGCTGTTTTCATAGGTGTTTGTTAAACGTAAAGGGTGTGGCTTTTGTCATATTCCCAAGTGAAAATGCCTCCCCAACAGTAATTTTTTTGGTTCATATTTGGTCAGACTTTGCTGTTGTATTCTCTTCCTGATGGCTACTTTACAATAGAGTAAACTGATTACCTGCTGTGTCTGTCCCCCAGTTCTTGTCTGTAGTATTTACCTGTTAAGAATAGAACAGATACAAATGAATTGCTTGCAGAGTACTTGGTTCAAATCCAAAGTGCTGTAGCTGCTTTAACTTCACAAAGAAAGACTTCATAATGATTTCACATGATTGTACAACAGGCAATGTCTTTGCGGCATAATATTATATGCTTTGCCTGTCAACTCCAATTGCTAGCTGCGCAGTTTGCATACCCTTTGCTCCAGGATTTACAGAAGGGCATCATTTGGTGCTGACGTCTCAAGCAGTAAGTGTCATTTACTAAGTTGCTGAACATTTTTTGGCATTACTTCAGTACTTTTTTGCATAAACTCATCATGCTGTGTTTGGTGCATTAGTTTCCTCTTTTTTTTCTTCCACAAGCATATCTCTGCCAAGATTGACTGCCTAAAGTTAAACCCTGGAGATGTGGGCAATCAGCATTCCTGCCTGGGAGTTACAATTGAGACGAGACTGCCCTCTTGTACCAGCTACCTGGTCTTCAGTGGTTGTGCCCCTCATAACTTACACCCGAGCTAGTCATATAAAGAATTCTAGTTGCAATGTAGCCTTTACTTTATTTCCTTCGCCCAGTACAACAAAGCCAGTATTGCTTATATTAATTTGTCGCTCTTCTTTCCAAGTCCCAACTGCCATAATGTCATTAATTACTGTCTCATTAAAAAAAACTCTCACAAAGACGTTTGCACTTAAGTTTCGAAACTTCATCATCAGATACTTAGTTGGCATTAAGAACACTAACAATATCATAAAATTAACTTTAACCTTAGCTAGATGTGAAAAAAAGTATTTCTAGCTCTAAACATATGTGCAGTAAGGTTTCATGACACTTAATTCACATAAAAACAGTAACCATATTGCAAAACTAATTATTTGAACTTTGGCCAGACATTAAAGAATCTGAATCTGCAACTTTAAACCTAATCCTGCATTCAAAAACAGTGGATCAACATTTGTAACTACATGTGGTGACATTCACAGCAACCAAGAACCTTACAGCAAAATTACCTTTGCAGCTCCTCATCATTACATACCTGGAACAGCAGCACCCCATCATTACATAGCTGGAACAGCAGCACCTCATCATTACATACCTGGAGTAGTACTAATCGATTGCTTTCATTCTTCTCAAGAATACATACACACTCAAACATTATTTAGCTGCATACCACTCAATCTCTTGGACAAGAAATCTGGACGAAGCAATGCATGCAAGTGGGACTAAGTCCTAAAAAGAGGGGCAATTTTTAAATATTGCTCTTACAAACGTAAAACGTTGATAGAATAACTTGTTCTGCCTTAGCATGAATAATCAGAACGGTATGAAGCCTGAAACTGAAATGTATGTAATTGTTTTGTAACTTCAGTCTTAAATGATTTGCCACTAATTTGCTGGAAAACCACAATATTATGATAACTGCACCCACATATATGAGGCAAAAATATGGACATTCTGTGAAAATATGTACCGTTGAGAGGCTATGTTCAGCCACTTCTCAAACTGAACTTCAGTCTCTTACCCAAAAAGCTTTCAATACTGTAGAACAATGGTTCTCAAACCACTGTCTCCTCCTAAACCCCCAAAAAACTAAACTGTTACTCTTCACACTAACCCAAAAGTCCACCCCTATACATTTCACACTCACATCTAATAATGGTGCTCTTATTTCTCCTGACCTAACCACTAAACTCTTAGGAATAACAATAGACAACAACCTCAACTTTGATACTCATATAAACAGCACAATAAAATCAGATACAAAAAACTGGGATCCCTTTACAGAATCAAACCCTTTCTTACACCAGTAGCTAGGACCGCCGTAGCCAGAACTCACTTAATCTCCACTCTACTGTATGCTTCACCTATATACACTAATCTTTCTAAAAACAACCTCAACAAACTGGCAACATCCTATAGATTTGCTACAGGCTCTCCTTTCAAAACTCATCACTGTCTGAATCTAAAACAACTTGACTGGCTAGAATTTCTTAACCAGCTTCAATTTCACCAGCTTGCTGTAACCCACAAGACCCTGTATGAACCCACCAACACTCCAATACTCTCTAGCCTCATTACACCTTACAATAATCTCAAGAACATACGCTCCTCAAACAAACTGCTGATCAATACTTCCAGATCCAACTCAGCAGGTGACTCCCTGTTCTCTAACACTGTTAGAAAACTATGGAATCTACTACCCACTGAACTCACAACTCAGACTTCTCTCTCACTTTTTAAAAGGAATCTAAAACTATTTCTCAGTACACACTGGCTATGCTCCTGTACTAACCCTGACTTTTTTTTCCCTTTACACTAATCATCACTCTGCCGCGGTGGTGGTGCTGCGGTAGCGTTTTCGCCTCACAGTAAGATTGACCGGTTCGACTCTCAGCTAGAGCGTCTTCTGCGTGGAGCCATGCGTGAATGGGCGTACCTTCGTTGAAGGTTGTGCGTTAGGGCTGGCAACTCAGCACGTAAAAATCAACTGCCAATCATTAGCGGACCGGAGTTCCGCTGTGGCGACCCCTAACCGGGAAAAGCCGAAAGACACAACAACTAATCATCACTCTACATCTCTATAATCTTACCCTTAAAGAATCAATATAACATGTTATTGCAAATAAAAATTATGTATATATGTATATTGTACCCTCTCTTGTACATTACCCTTTGCTGCCTATTGCGCATGTTATGCTCACTACGAGTATTCTATTTTGTACTTTTTAAAAAACTAATGGTTTTATGAAACAGTAGCCGTTTTTGTTTAGTTTGATCTGTTTTGACTTTTATATTAATTCTGTATGTTTCTTGGAAATTTTCTCCCCGGGCCTCTACTGAAAATGGACATGTATCCAGCTAGACTAGATCGGTCAACAAATGTAAAATAAAATAAATAAATATGTATTAGCTGTCATTCACGCGACCATGTGTACACTCACACACACAGGCAAATATAAACAAACATGCACAAACACTCGCACACATACTTAACATTCTTTGCCAAATTGTTATTTTACATTTACACTCCCTCTGCGGTGGTGCAACGGTAGCATTGTCACCATACAGCAAGAGATTCTCCTGTTCGATTCTCGGCTGGAGCGCCTTCTGTGTGGAGTCTGCATGTCCTCCCCGTGGTCGAGTGGCATTCGAAAGACATGCGTGAATGGGCGTGTCTTTGTTGAATGTTGGGAGTCGGGCTGGCACCTCAACACCATAAAAATCGACTGCCAAACATTAGCAGACCGGAGTTCGGCTGTGGCGACCCCTAACTGGGAAAAGCCGAAAGAAAAATAACATTTACACTCCCTAAACAGCAAAACCGCTGTTTAAGGAGTGTGAAATAACTGCCTCAACATCTCACTCATGCAGGCATACAGTCACAACCCCCCCCCAACTCCCACCCCCACCACCACACACACATGCGCTTCTATTTTTTTACAGTTTTATATTCTGTTTTCTACGAGTGGATCCAGGGTATTGCCTAAAAAAAACCCCTGCTGGCATGGCTCTTGAGTGTACAGATTTTCACAGGATCATCAGATTTCTTCCTCATACCTTCAGTCTTGCCTATTAAAATGTACTGTTTGCTGTCAAATGACGTACAGGCTTAAACTTGGGTACATTTCCTATTTATGGATACGAATTATCTGATAACGGCAAAATCGGGCACGCAGACAACCATAAACAGACATGCACACTTGCGTACAACCATAACATTCCTTGGTAAATTCTTATTTTACATTTACACTCCCTAAACAGCAAAACTGCTGTTTAAGGAGTGTAACATAACTGTTTGATCATCTTAAAACTAGGAAAAACTCACAAACTGATAAACCAAAACTGTTTGATCATCTTACTTATACGCTTATGAAGGAATACAGTTTGATCATCTTACTCATACGCTTATGAAGGAATACAGTCACACACACCCCCACCACACACATGCGTTATTTCTTGCAATGTTACATTTCATGCCTTCTTATTTTACACTCGCTAGACATCAAAAGTTTTGCTTAGCCAGTGTAAAATAATAGTATCCATTACTTTTCTACGAGTAAATAAACATCTGCAGATTTAGCTCAGTATTATGCTATGCTTGCTGCAACAGCTAACTGCAAGCAATCGCATTAAAGATTTGTAAAAACAAGAGCAACACATTAAGAACATCTGACCCAAAGAGAATGATGCACTTACCTGCAGAAAAGCAGAAATCATCACTCCAGAAGTAAACTTTGCATATGTTAGCGAGCTAGCCTACTCCCTCAACAAAACAGATTCGACCAGCGACTAGATTTAATAGAATAGTTCCCACAGTAAATCACAATTGCATTTTAGTTGGCTACAGAACAAAAGCATCTCATGCATAGTTAATGGTTGGGGTGTTCTTTGGGTGAAAGGACTGGAGAAGGCAGTTTATGGGTGGTCCTTGGGCAGCAGCTGAGGGAAAGGTGAAAAACAACACTGGGCATTATTACCAAATGGTTCTAGCGCCATGTGCTATCTACAGCTCTGTAAGACTTTTTTTTTTTGCTGAAAGATGGCTCACAAGATCAGAGCAGAAAGAACGGGTGATGAAAAACGTAGTGAAAATCGCAATTTACCCTAGCAGAAGAGATATGCTACTATGTTAGATTCAGTAGATAGGGGAAAATAACACTTCGGAAATGAGAAAACAAGTGCAAGAGTACGTTGTGGTCCTTTAAACAATGACCTTGATGCACATATATTGATAGAAACATAGTGACATTTTCAATTATTTTCATTACATACACGTATATTTTCTTTTCAACAAATTTCATTCACTCAGACTTTAAAACAAAAGAGTAAAAAGGTCACACAGACAAACCAATTAGTAAAAACTATAAGAAAAACCTAGCCTTGGCTTTTTGGCCTGTGAAGTAACTGAAAACACTGACTTCTGTATTTGCATGTCTGGCAGGACATTTGTATATATTCTCATATTAAATTGTATTGTATGCCAGCATGCCTAATTGTGAAAATGTAACTAAGTTTTGAAATGTTGAGCATTTTCCTGTTTAAACAGAATGTTTAAAGAATGTGTCACTTCTTTGATACTGTTCTAACTCCGCATGTTTGAGAGGGACATTCTAAAGTACAAACTGTAGAGAATCAGCTGAGCAGTGAGTGATGTTATTGGGATGTCCTGGTTGCTAGGAGATTCTTTCTGTCAATCAGCTGTTTAAACAATTTCTTGTAAACAGCTATTATATTTTAAAGTTAGACAGTTGAGACAGCAGTTTAAGTACAGAGCAGTCTGTCAAGTACTGAGCAGTCAGTAGACACAAAGAAAAGGGAACTCACCAAAGAAACTGTAAGGTTGCTTTGTCCTTGCTATTATATCTTAGGGTAGATCAGGGCCAGTATTTCTCTTAGATCAGGAAAGTTTAGTTATTAAGACAAGAGTTTTTCTTGAATAATGGACTCCTATCCTGCAGTTTGATTTACATGTCTAGTGATTGAATTCCAATATTTGAGAGTTGTTGATTTTCAGTTTTGTAATCATTTTTACTTATTAAACATTTTTCATTGCTTTACATTCTTGCTTCTACCTGTTTGATACTCTCCAGGTCACCTCGAAGGCCTTGCTGTTCTGGTCATAGCTATCATTTATTTTGATAATGTTCATAGTTGGACACCCCTTTAGAAGGGCATGAAAACTCTCTGATTGGTGGCAGCATTACTGTATTTATTTTGAGAGAGAGAGAGACAGCTGAAAATCTGTGTCAGGCTTTCCCAGAAATGTTTGGATATGTAAGATTTAAATTTACTTTGAGTGTGAGCTTATCAGAGGTTTTAAACTGGGACACTTTGCAATGAAGTGTGTAATAAAAAATACATTTGTGCGGACAGAGGTATATAGTCCAGTCCCAGGAAAATAGAACGTGTCCTGTTTTTGCTCTTAGGGGAAATTTTGAAACATTACTTTTGTTTAAGTGACAGTCTCATATTGCAGTCAGTAGTGAGGATTGAAGCTCCTTAGTTACTGACCCAGGATAGTAAGGGACATCATTTAATTGTTGGCAGTCTGGTTAGGTGTTGGCTGGACATCACATTAATTGGTGCCAGTGGTATGGGATTTTAAATTGGATTCCTGTAGTCTGTGGGTAGTTGTCATTGCAATCTTGACAGCCACAAGGTAAACTTTCAGAATTTCACAGTTTTATTTATTTTTTAGATAGGGATAGCAGGCAAGAATGTCAGCAGAAGAATTTAGCAAGCAAAGATCCAGTGGCTAAGGAGTGTGAAGCCAGAAGATTGGTGCATGCCAGCCTGACCAAGGAAGCAATGATTTCAGCTTTGGTTGCAGCCAAAGTTCAGACCAGCCGGTTGGAGGATATCCAGTTTGGTGTTGGGGATGTGCAGCCTGCCAAGACAAGATAGTCCACAATTTCTTCACAGGACCTGAGAAGGTGTCTAGAGTTAATGAGACCGGAACTGGAGGCTGAAGAAAAGGAAAGAATGTGATGCGTGGAGGCTGAGGGAAGGGAAAAGTAGTGCCAATATGAAGTGGAGCCTGCTGAGAAAAAGCATCAATATGAACTGGACACAAAACAGCTGGAGACCGAAGAGAGGCTGAGGCATTTAGAAGCCGAGGACAATGAGAGACAGTGCCAGCATGAAATGGAGCTTCAAACCCTAGAGAGGGTCATGGAGGTAATGGAGAAGGGAATAACTGGACCCCAGAAGCTGAAAAGGTTAGTAAACGTTTCCCTCAGTACATGGATGAGGATGACTTTGATAGTTTTATTCATATTTTTGAGAGAGTATGTAGACTATATGATGATGACTGTGAGCTCTGGGTTCGGCTCTTGATTCCCTTACTCCTTGATAAAGCTGTTCAGGCTGTATTAAAGATAAATGATGTAGACCGAATTATGAAAAAAGTGAAATTTTGCTTGCTTGACTTTGCAAACTTACACTCGAAGTTTATACAAAAAAGATGCAAGGCAGATGAAAGTGTACATGATTATATTGCTGACATAAGTACTTACTTTCACAGATGGGTTAGTGGGTGTCAGGTCACCACTTTTGAGGGACTGGCAGACCTTTTGGCGAGGGAACAAGCCCTCAGAACTTTGCCAGATGACATGAGAGTCTGTTTAGCAGACAGTGAGTGCAACTCTGCAGAAGAGTTAGGGAAAAGAGGGGATCTCTACTTGGCAAGCATAGCAGCACTGCATAGGAGAGGGATACCCAGTGCTGTACATGGACATAAGGGAACCCATGGGGGACATAACAAAGATGCTAAATGGATAGAAGAAGTAAAAGAAAGAATAAGAAGTTTAAAGGTACAGGATATGAAATGGGATGAAATAACAGCTAAAGAGATTGAAACAAACTTGAGAAAAGCCTCTAATTGGAAAACCCCAGGCCCAGATGCAGTATCTAACTTTTGGCTTAAAGTATTAATTTCTTTACACAAGGATCTAGCCATGAGTAAGAACTATTTATATGCACACCCCGAACAGACACCGCACTGGTTAACAACAGGAAAAACAATGCTCTTACTTAAGAGTGAACCTGCAAGCTACCCTAAAAATTATAGACCAATGACTTGTCTTCCAACGACGTATAAACTATACACGGGGATTGACGCCGACAGAGTTTATAGTCATTTAAAAGAAAACTCAATTATGGCAGTAGAACAAAAGGGCAATTAAAGAAAGTCATATGGAACAAATGATTATTTGTTGTTAAATAAAGTTATAGTGGAGAACTGTAAGAAAGGGAAGAATCCAAGTATGGCATGGATTGACTATAAAAAAGCATTTGCTAGTATCCCACACTCATGGATAAAAGAGTGCTTAAAAATGTATAAGGTACATCCTACACTGATTACATTACAGTAACCAAGAAACAGTTTCAGACCACTTTGCAATTAAGCCATGATAAAGGACAGATTATTATCCCAGGGATAAAACTCCAAAGGGGGATATTCCAGGGTGACTCCCTGTCACCGTTGCTGTTTTGCCTTGCCATTAATCCATTAAGCTGTTTACTTAACAGCTTAGGTCATGGCTGCAGTTTGGCTTCTAGGAAACAACAAAGTCTAGTGACTTCTCATCTTCTCTTTGTTGAAGATTGAAAACTGTATAGCTCATTAGATGAGGAACTGAAAGCACAGCTGCAGGTTGTCAAAACTTTTTCAGATGATATTGGAATGTCATTCGACCTTGATAAATGTGCAAAAGCAAGCTTTAAAAAAAGGAAAACTGCAGCGCCAGGAAAATATCAGTTTGGGACAAGAATGTGATGTAAAAGAGCTTGAGCAAGAGGAAGTGTATAAATACTTGGGAATTGATGAAGGATCAGCAATAAAACTTGAACAAATGCAAATACAGCTTAGTAAGGAATACTTCAGAAGACTTAAATTGATCCTGAAAACAGCACTGACATCTAGGAATAAGATCCAAGCCATAAATCAATTTGCTCTTCCTGTCTTAACTTATAGTTTTGGAGTGATTGATTGGCCCCAAAAAGTGTTGGATAGATTGGATATTAAAATAAGAAGGATGCTTCATGCTCACCAAATGATTTATAAAAATCAGTGTATATCAAGATTATATATTCCCCGTTCTGAAGGAGGTATGGGCCTCCTTGAAATTGATTATATGTATAGATCTGCAGTTGTGGGACTTCACACATCTTTACTGTCCTCACAAGATCCATATGTAGTGAAAGTTTTGAAACATGAAGACAAAAAATATAAGATGACATCTCTGCTTAATTTAGCAGAAGCATATCAACATCAAGCAGGAAAGGAAATCAAACCAGAAGTGGATAATAAACAGGCAGCAACTGAATGTGCTAAAAAAACAAAAGAAAGAATATAAGGTGAAGGACCAGATGAGAAGGCAAGAAATGTGGAAAAAACATAAATATAGCTGCAAGTATAGAAATCTTCTGGAAGAGCCTCATGTTGATCAAGAACGAACACAGGAATGGATAAGGAGAGGTGAATTCACATCAAGAAATGAAAGGTTAACATTGGCAGCCCAAGACAGTGGATTACGTACACGCTGGTTTACAAAGTCCATTGAACATGTTGGAGAAACAGATATATGTAGGTTTTGCAAAACCAAATTAGAAACAGTCACACACCTTGTTGCTGGCTAAGACGTGCTAATGGCAGAGGGACTGTACACTGAAAGACATAATAATGTGGCGAGACTGTTACACTGGAGATTGTGCAAACATTATGGTATCGAAGTGACTGAAAAACATTGGAAACATGAGCCACAAAGAATCATAGAAAATGATGAAGTTTATATCACATGGGATCACTCAATGCCAGCAGTTCAAAAGATAGATGCTAGAAAACCGGATATAGTGGTCCAGGAAAAGAAGACAAAAGTAGCATTGATCATTGAAATCTCCACACCCAGTGACTACAGTGTCTTGTGTACAGAGAGACACAAAGTCATAAAATATGTTGATCTGCAGGCAGAAACGAGAGCCATGTGGAAGAAAGATACCCGGACAGTTCCAGTAGTAGTAGGAGCAACTGGTCTTATAAAAAAGAATTTACAATCGTATTTAGATATGTTACCAATTTCTGTAACACCGTACAAATTGCAGAAGGAGTCATTACTGGGCACATTGCGGGTGCTGCGAAGAGCACCTTTGTCTAACATCAAAGGGTGAAACGATACTAATTTCATGAACTTTAATCGTACTTTGACTTAGGAATGGGGCCCATTCTCGTCATGGTATTAGAAACCCAAAAGACTTGGAGAAATTAAAAACGACAGCCTAAACCACTGCAACAGAGTATACCAGTAATGGGGAAAACTACTAATCCAGGTACACGGTTAGGGATTTGATGTTACAAGTGTAACCAGAGGGGACACACAGCAGTCAAATGTCCATATAGACAAGGTGAGAAACAGAAGGTGAGGGATCTACCAAGTGGTGATGACAAACTGCCAGTGGTAATTTGTTTAGAAACAACTGGGGTGCCAAATTATCACCAGAATTTATGTCCAATCGTAGTAGATGTTAACCAGGTAACTGCTAAGAGGGACACTGCTTCTGATAAAACTGTTGTGAGGCCTGCAGTGGTTAGACAAGAGCAGTACTTGCTTGGGCAGTCCACTCCAGTCAGAGTGTTGGGAGGGACCCTGTTCCAAACACCTTTGGCTAGAGTTCATCTTGACTGGGAGGGTGGAAGAGGAAGCAAGCAAGTAGGTGTGTTGAAGGGTATTCCTGCAGCTGTCCTGATAGGGAAGGACTTTGATGATGCAGGACCTTGTGTACATGCAGTGACATGCACTCAGTTTTGGAGAAAGGCATGTAGGTCCAGTAGTCTGGGAGAGACTCAGAAAGACCTCATAACTGAAGCTGGGACTGGTGTGGTGGTTGTTTCAGAGAAGGTGCTAACTGGTAGCAGCAAGTCTGACTGTGAGCCACAGCTGCTGGAGAGTACTGATGTTCTCTTGGACACCATGACTGCAAGGATGGAGGTGAGTGGTGGTACCCAGAGTGACAGCAAGGCACAGCTGTCGGACATGACTAGGCTTCCTGCTGAAGCGGAGCTGGGGAAGGTCATGAAGGTAGAGTTGAGACAGGCTCAACTTACACATCCTGCTTTACAAAACTTGAGGGAGATGGCTAAGTAGGCACGTGTGGCTCAAGGAAGAGGGGAGTCTGTATACTGGAACAAAGGTTTGTTGTATAGAGAATGAACTCCTGGAGGTAGGCTAGAAGGTGATGTGATAAGGCAGTTGGTAGTGCCTAGAGCTTACCATCTGCAACTCTTAGCCATAACGCATGACATTCCATTCTCAGGACATGTGGGCATGAGACGTATTATGCAAAATTTCTATTGACCTGGGATTGCAAGGGATGTGGTAGAATATTGTAGGACTTGTGAACAGTGCCAAAAAGTTGTTAAAGCCAGGGACAAGGCTAAGGCTCCATTAATGCCTTTGCCTGTTATCGCAGAGATGTTTCAGAGAGTAGGCTTGTATATTGTGGGACCCCTTGAGTACTCCAAGTTCTACAGGAAAGAAATACATCTTGGTGGTAGTAGACTATGCTACCAGATATCTTGAGGCAGTGGTTCTGTTGTCTATTGAGGCAGAGAAGGTGGCAAATGCTTTGATGGAAATCTTCGGCAGCATAGGTTTTCCATGGGAAATACCAAACTAACCAAGGTGCCAACTTCATGTCAGACCTGCTGACTTGTCTGTGGAGGCACTGTGAAGTGAAACATGTAAAGACCGCCCCTACCATCTCCAGACTAATGGTCTTGTGGAAAGGTTGAACTCTACATTGAAGACTATGCTACAGGCAAAAGGGAGTGGGACAAGCATTTGCCCCATATGTTTATTTATATTTATTTATTTACATTTGTTTACTGGGAAAGCCCATCTGGGCCAGGAACCCATTTTCAGCAGAGGCCCGGAGAGAAAAGCTCCACAGGAATATAAGCAAAATACAGTAATTAGATAGTACAATAGTATACATATAGTAAGATGCAGAGTACACATCATCTAGTTAGTCTATACAAAAAAGTATTCAATATAGTTTTCTAGTAGATACAGGTTCAAAAAGAAAAACACAAGCGTTTCAGTAAAGATCACTGTGAGAAAAATAAAATTATTATTGTGTACACATTAAATAATAATTATGAACAAGTGAGATTTCCTTGTATATATTGCTATATATGGATCTACTTTACATGGTCGACATTTCCAAAAGCCATAGACCATATGATCGATTTTGAAGTGTCGGTCATGTAAAAACAAAAAAAAACAACACTTACCTTCGCATTGCTAGCAGGGGGGCTATGCCCCCCACACACCCCTAGAGCTTAAATATACCAACTCTGAGATCGCACTACAGTGCGGAAGATAGAAATCTTTCCATTCCACACTATACGGAGATGCCTGTTCCGCATGGTCGACATTTCAAAAGTTGATCATATGGTCTCTGCCATATGGTCTTCGACTTTCTGAAATGTCAACCATGTGAAGGGGACCTGTGTGTGTGTGTATATATACATATATATATATATATATATATATATATATATATATATATATATATATATATATATATTAGTAGTAATAACACTGAGGAAAGGGAGAAAATGAGGTAAGGAGTGGACAGTGTGTTGAGAGAGTTATATCTTCTCAGTCAGGTTTAACTCAGGAGCAATGCCAGTTTTTGGATAGATGTTCAAACGGTAGTAGTTTGAAATTGTTAGATTCAGGTGTGTTTTGGAAGGTGTGGGGTAGGGAGTGCCATCATTTGGCTATTTGATTTGGGAATAGGGCTTTACTGTGAGTGTTGTTAGCCTTGTTTACCCTGAGAAAGTTTCTGTTTGCAGATCATAGACTTCATGGGTATGAGTAAGGAACAACAAATTTCTTGAGGGATGGGCAATTGTCAGGATGGAAGATGATATTGTGTGTGAATTTACATTAGTAGAGATGGAGAATGGTGGGTTTGGTGGGGAAGGCTGGCTGTGAAGCGAGCTATTTTGTTGTAACGAGTTTCCAATTTGGTTAAGTCTGATCTTTTCAAAGTTGGTAAAGGGGAAAAGCATGTATTATTTATTTATTTGTTTGTTTGCAGTTTGTTTGCCAGGATAGTCCATTGGGCCACAAGGAACCCATTTTCAATGGAGTCCTGGGGAGAAAAGCTCCAGAAATACAAATAATAAGATACAAGAATACAAAAATTAAAAATCTGAGTCAGTTAAAAAAGTACAACATTGCAAAATCTGAGTCGGCTAAAGAAAAGTACAAGGTTACATAATAAAAACAAATGCTGACATTTGGAAGAAGTACAGTAATACAATGTGGTTAGACTGTTTAAATCATAGTGTAGTATTTAATTCTTGCCAGTTCTTACTAAAAAGAGAGGTAGAGCTAACCATAGTGAAAGGAATCTATGAGGGATGAGAACAGGAGCATTCCCATTTTGAAGTTAGGTGTGCATGGAGGAGAGTTTTAAAAGCTGTGAGAACTTTGGTTGTACGGATGAGAGGTGGAAGAGAGTTCCAGTGGCGAGCAAGTGAAAAGGATAGGAGATGTTTGCCTGGAGGACGAGTGGGTTTGTGGATTTCAATTAGATTTTGAGAATTTGATCTTAGCTGTCTATTAGGTAGATGCATTTGGAAGGTAGGGGCAAGTGAGGGGCAGAGGGAGGGAGTGAAGATAAGCCTGTGAGCTTGGATAAGTTAAATGTATGTTAGTTTGTTAGCTCAAGCCAATTGAGTTGTTGAAGAGGTATACAGTGATGGGTAGTGGATTTGTATCCTGTGGCGAATTTTGAGATTTTGTAGTAGCAGGAAGATCGTTTTGACTTGAGGGAGGATTGCAGGTTAGTGAAGACAGAAACACCATGTAGGAGGGAAGGGATAAGATAGGTAGTTGCAAGAACAAGCCTAGTTGGGGGAGAGATGAAACGGTTGTGACGATAGAGCATGCCAAGTTTTGTGTGTGTTTTTTTAATATTTGATTGAATGTGGTAGCCGAATTTTAAATGGTCATCAAGAGTGACACCTAGTAATTTAGTAGAGGAGACAATTTCTAGAGGAGTGTTATTTTGACTGGTAATGAGGAATAAATGTTTGTCAAGGGTGGTGGTTTTAGCTTGGTCTTGGTGGTATTAAGTGCAAGATGGTTATCTAGCATCCATTGTTCAGTTGAGGAAAATGCATCCTGAGTTAAGTTTTCTTAATAAGGTGGTAGATGTGGTAGAGCAGATTATTGTAGAATCGTCTGCATATTGGATAAGGTTTGCATTTGGGATGGCATGATGGAAGTCATTAATGAAAATATTAAATAGTAGGGGACCTAAAATTGAGCCTTCAGGCACACCTGTAGCAGTGTGCTGGAAGGGTGAAATAGATTTATTCCATTTGACTGCCTGTTGCCTATTTTCTAAGTAGCTGGTGAACCAATTGATGGAGGGAAAGGGATAGGTTTATTTTAGAGAATTTAGTAAGGAGAAGGTTGTGAGAGATGGTGCCAAAGGCTTTAGAAAGGTCTAAGAGGAGGGTAGACACAAAATGGCCAGAATCCTGGAGCTTGTTAACAGTTTCTAAGAAGGAAAGCAGGGCAGTGGTTGTACTGTGGCTAGGCCAGCATCTGTGCTGAGTTGGAGTGAGGAGGTGGTTGTTTATGAAATAGGGTAGTAGTTGTTGATGAGTACATTTTTCAAGGAGCTTAGATAGTGAGGGATAGGATAGCAATGGGTCGAAAGTTTGTTGCCCCCTTTGTGGAGTGGGGCGACAAAAGCTTTTTTCCAGAGCATGGGAACATGCCATTCAGAGATCGATCGATTTATTAAGATGGTAATGGGGAAGGCAATGGCAGCTGTTTTTAGGAAGTAGGAGGGCATGTCATCAGGGACATTGGAGCATGGCTTTAGGTATAGAAGAAGTTTTTTTATGGAAGAGATGGGAATAGGGTTTATGGAAAAGGGAGGGGACTGAGGGGTAGATTTATTAGGTGAGAGAGGGAATAGTGGAGGGGTGTGGAGGTGGACTTTTTGGGGAAGGATGTAGTTAGGTTGGCTATAGAGTCGATAAAGAATGAATTGAACTGTATAGCTAGCTGTAAGTCAGAGGCATAAGGATTGGGGCAAGGGTTTTCTTTTTTCCCTGTATTGAGTAGAGATGAAATTCCATGCCAGAATTTTTTAGGATTTGTGGTATGGTTGGCTTGAAGTGTGGAATAGTAGGCTTTGCGGTCTGCTACAGTAAGTTTTTTATTTTGTTGCGAAGGGATCTATATTCGTTAAGGGTTATAGAATTTTTAGTTTTTTGGTAGTATTTCCAGGCTTTGTCACAAAGCTGCATGGTAAGTGAAGTAGTCTTAGTTAACCATGGGTCAGAGTTGCTTTTTATGCATTTTATTTTCTTGGGTGCAAAGGAATCGAGCAGGGCACTATCTAGGGAGACAGTTTTTAGTGGATTCCAATTTGTTATTTTTTGTGCATGAGAGAATGCAGTGGGTTTGAAGGTTTTTAGGTTCTGGGAAGTAAAATATGTATGTGTTAGTTGTAGGGGGGAGGGGAGGTGGGTGGCGAAAATGGGGAGATGATCCCCTAGTGGGTCTGGAAGGGTTCCACTTTTACTAATGTGCTGGGGGTGAGAGGCTAGAATCCAGTCTAGAGTGCTTCCGGAGAGGAAGTCTTTAGATGGTCTAGTTGTAGAGTTGATAAGTTGGGTGAAGTTGTAAAGATTGATATTTAGGGAATTGGATGAGGATTGGATTGATGTCCAATTGATGTTAACATCACCCAGGATAATGGTTTCATTGGTAATATTGGTGGAGAGCCATCAGAGAATGTATTCGAGGATTGGAATATTATTCCCAGGAGGGATGTAAAGGGAGAAAATGCAGATAAGCTTATTTTTGTTTAGGTGTAGAAGGACTGGGAGCACTTCTGCATTTCCAAATTTAGGAATAGGCTTGGAGTATTGGGTAACTACAAGGGATGAGGAGTAGAGTAGGGCTACAACTCCCCCTTTTTTATGAGTTCTATCTTTTCGAAGCATGCAGTAGTTGGATGGAGTGAATTCTGAGTATTTTATATGTGGTTTAAGCCAGGTTTCGGAGATACATAGAATATCTGGTTGGTTATAAAGGAGCCAGGCTTGGAGGTTTGAGATTTTGTTACAGATACTCTGTGCATTTAGAGCTGTGAAGTGGAGGGACTTGCTTGATGAGTGGGTAGGATGGGATGAAGAGGTTGAGTTGAGAGAGGAGGAGGGGCCATGATTTGGGTGTATGTCACCAGAGAGTAGGGCAGAGATGGAGTGGTGAATATGGGAGAAGAGATATTTAAGTAGTTTAGAGTCTGATTTGTAGGAGCGTAGAGAGGAGGAAGGCTCTGGATATGGCTAATCTGGTTGTGAAGACTGGTAGAGATGGGTGAAGGCTGCCAGCCTAGTCAAATAAAATTTGGTACATAATTCTATCATTTGTAAATACTGTGAAATGTTGAACTTAAAACAATGTGGCAACATTGCCGTCTGCTGTAAAGAAAGCTAAGTCAACCATTTCTTGTTGGTCCTTTGAAATTAAAATTATTTCATGACTGCTTTTCATGTTTACAACTCTGCTCCAGTCCGGCTAGATGAAGGCTTCCTGCCTATGGTTTTAAGGCTAAAGTTAATGACCAGAATTTACATGGGGAATGTCCTTTATTGCTCTAAGTGTAAAAGAATGTAAATGCAGTTTCTGTCAGCCTGGGAACACTAGGAAGGTGTAAAAGATGATGTAATGTTTAGCAGAACTGGAGTTTCAATTTAAACAGTGAGAACCAGAGATTATTAAGCATTTGTCTTGATATCCAGCTCAGCACTGCCTTATTACTCTCTTTATGTAAGTAGTATGATAGAACTGTGTTTTCTGCTAGAAGTAGCCAGGAATTATAAAGATTAGAGTAAGTGGTTTTTGTGATGTCAGAATTGTACTTCTGATTTATTTTAAGTATTTCTGTGTGATCTCTGAACTCTCTTGATTAGCACTGACTGTAGTAGAAAGTATTGTCCTGTGGTTTTAATTATTTATTATTAAATATTTTAAAACCTTTTAACTGTGGCTGGTTTGTGTAGAGATAAGTTAAGGTCTAGAGTACATTGCATATTTATAGAGTTTATTGTACAAAGCCACTCGAATAAGCCTTGACTGATTAGTCACACTTACCAATTGGATAATAATATTGCACAGTAATAATTGGACACCCTTTTAAGGGCTTTGGGTAGCTGATAATATTAGTGGGTGGTGGCAAGTGGAACTACCGTATAGTCTGGGATAAAGGGGCATAGCTGGAGAACCTGTGCCAGCCTTCCCCAGGAGTGTCTGTGTGGTTGTATAACCTCATCTCAAAGTGTGTGTCAGCTACTTGGGCAGGGACACGAAGCACTAGTTGGACAGAGAGAGGGTGCTAGAGGCCTACTAGGCTGAGATCTGGACCCTATAGCTGTGCCAGTGGGGAGTCTTATTGGGGACCTGGGGAGCAACCAGCCCTGGACTGACTGTGATCTTTGTGTGCTCTTAAGGGAAATAGCACTTAACTGTGTGTATTTGTTATCCTTTCCTCTCATATGAGATGTCCTCTCTGGTGTTAGTGGTGAGGATGGAAGCTCCTTGATTGCTGGGCCAGGACATGGACATCACACTGGTTTTGTCAGTGAGGAATGGCTTGCTTCTGTACAGAGAGCCAAGTTTGACATGAACTTTCTTAATTGTGATGGCTGTGTGTTGGTCAAAATCTGACTTTGTTGTTGATTGTCATGCCAATGAGTTTTGTATGCTCAACAGGTTGGATGACTGGGTTGTTTGCTGAGAGAATGGTGAAAGGAGGGGTGGTTGGTGATTGTTTGCTACTTGTAAATAGCATTAACTGTATCTTTTTGTGGTTGAGGATTAGTTGTGATTTACTTAGATATGTTTCTATATCATTAAAAGCTTGTTGAGCTACTATTTGGAGGTCTGGTAAGGTATCTGCTGAGCAGATTAAAATTGTGTCATCCACATACTGAACTACTTTAGCATGTGTTGTGGATGAAGCTAGATCATTAGAGAAAATGGTGAAAAGAAGGGGCCCTAGTATGGATCCTTGGGGACTCCGACTGAGACAGGCAGAAGTAGTGAGAGTTCAGATTTCCATCGTACTGCTTGTTGTCCGTCAGAAAGATAGAGTAGGAACCAGGAGAGGGAAGTCTTTGATAGGTTAAATGAGGCAAGAGTATTAAGGAGTTTCTGATGGGAGACAGTATCAAATGTGTTTGACATGTCTAGGAAGATTGATGCTTCTTGCTAGTTTGAATTTCTGAGTTTGTTGATGGTGTTAGAGAAATTAATTAGGGCTGTGGTGGTGCTGTGTTTTGGTCAGAAACTGTGTTGGGAGGGAGAGATAAGGTCATGAGATAGCAGGTATTGTAATTAAGCATGCATACATTTTTCCAGAATTTTGACATGGGGGAAAGGATGGCTATGGGTCTGTAATTGTTTAATTCTGTTGATGTTCCTCCTTTATGTAGAGGGGTGATATAGAAAATGTTCCATAATTTCGGGACATATTGTTATGCTGTAGACCCATTTGCCAGAATGGAGATAGGGAGAGCTGTGCTATCGGCTGAAAGTTTGAGGTATTTACTGGGGAGTTGGTCAGCTGCTAAGGAAGAAGGTTTCAGTTTTTTCAGCATTGTTCTTATGGTGTTAAATAAAATCCACCAAATTAATGGATAGTTCACATCTTAACAAAATATAAGGTCTAATTGTGATGCTTCACAAACTAATAAAAAACTTCACTCCGTACAATCATTCCTTACTCTGGAGCACCTTGATGTATGCCTTGTCACAGAGATCTGGTTCAAGACCAGTGAGAGCCTCCACACATAAAGGCCCACAACATTAGATGAAGGCACTAATGGTGACAATGTCTCCATATTCTTAAAAAAAAATAGAAAGTTTCACCTCCAGACTCGTTAGACAAGATGGTGACCTGAAACTCCTCTGCGACCAACATACTGTTAACAAAACTTCTTATCATATTATAGCTAACAATAAGAACTCCCGAGTGTCCTCTTCAGCCTATATCTCCTATCTAACAAGCATGGAATCCCTGTGCATTAAGCCAAACTCCATTCTCCAAGGACACTTCAGCTATCCTACAAAGTGGGAGACTTGTACATCCTCAAACATACATTTCATAAATACAAACTCCCTGGACTAGTTAGTCCACACCCCAACCAGGGGAGATAAAATCCTATACTTGGTCCTACCAATACAGGACAGTTCTGCTCAGTATGAGTCAATCACATTCACATGAAGACTGAAGCTAGAAGCATCCTCCAATACCTCAGTATGCAGAGATTATGCAAAGTCTAATATACTAAAACTGAGTGATGACCTGACTAAATTCAAAAGTCCATTCCATCTCGATGATCCATCATCTGTTTAGGATATAGAAAGGATCATTATAAAAAATAAATAGGTATATCGATGACTTACCGACTGTTGATCCAACCCAGTTCAGATTTTTAAAGGGCAGGTCCTGCCTTATTAACCTGACTGACAACTTTGAAAAAGTCACTGGGGTAGTGGATGAGAGCAAATGAGTACATGATGCCTATCTGGACCGTACACAAAAGTGTTCCACAGCATCCCATGTTCAGGATTCATAGATGAAGTCTCACAGCTAAATGTTAACCCTATGTAACTCACCAGTTAGAAAACTGGCTCACAGATGGAACACAGGAATGTCACTACTGGAGACCCCCAGGGTTCAGTCCTTAGTCCACTTCTTTTTTTTACTTCTCAGAGGCGAAATGTAATGCTAAGTGATTATGGCTGACTAAGTCTGCAGATGACTGCAAACTTGGTGCCATCATAAAATCCCTGGAGGGCACCATGATCCTATAGGAGGGCTTGTCCCAAACAAATAATTGGTGCCAATTGTGGACTGATACTATATGATAAACAATGTATACTCATCATTCATGAAGCATGATTCCTCTTGTAACTGTCACATTGACAACATCCCCATGAAAATTGATCCTGCACTTTGAGATCCAGGAACCTGTGTTAACAATGAATTGCCCTTTAATCACCACATATCCACTATTCTGATGAAGTCCTTTTTCATCACATAGCTTATATTAAAGGGTATGACTTCCAGATTCAGAGATGTAATTGGTACTTCTTTACTCGGCACTCAACAGGCCGATCATTTAGTATAATGCCCCTTTTGGTATGTACCTGTCCAAACACTTGTCACAGCTTGAACTGTGGTGCTTCCTCACTAAATAAATTAAGGGTCTAAATCATAAAAGCTATGCAGACCACCTCAAAGCCTTGTCCCAGTTCTTGGTATCATACAGACTATTGAGAGGTGACTTATACTTCATGTATAGAGCCTCAACAGACGCTGTTCTGTCAGACCTGTTACACTTTTACAAGTCTAGTAGTATCAGAACCATGCTCAAGGGACGTCAGTCTCTTTTGAAGGATTAACAGAACATGGTGGAGGGGTAGGTATGTATCACAGTGTGCACCACTGCTGTGGAACTGGCTTCCCCTCCTCATAAAGCAGAGTACTTTTCTGACTATATTTAACTGTAACTTGGATGAATGGATGGGAAACCACAAATTCATCCCTGACTTTGCAGCAGTGGTTCATGGATAGGGAAGAACATGCAAGTACCCAGCATATACTTCTATGGCCTATGGAGATTCATATTGCAGAATATAAGGGCTAATAATTGCCATAGGAATGGTAGGCTAGGATTCTTAAGATCCTCACAAATCAGTATCCTACTAATTACCTATGAACCTGTAAGAGAAATGCTACACTTGTTACCCTGTTCAAACTGTACATATACACTTAAGCTTGCAATGTTCCATTATAAAGGAATGAAATGGAAACAGAGGTCCATTAGCACAAAACTGTTGATGTCAAGTGTTTCAAAGTCAAAAATCTAAGACCAAAAGGAACAGCACAATCACAGGAAACTGTTCAAGGAAGCGCATTTATTTAGTACGTTCATTTTTAGTGCTAGAACGTCATCGGTATTGAATACAAAAGAAACATCTCCTACTTGTATAGGAAGCATTGTCAAACTCAAACAGTAATAAGTCAATTTTTTTGACCTGTCACTCTTCCACTTTAAAAGAGGTGTAAGGAAGAGATGTTTGTTAAAACCTGGTGGAGTGTTTGAATTTGCCAGTGCAGCTCTCGGAGAAAAAAGATGTTAAGTTGTCCCATCTCGCCTTCGTTTTTGCTGTTTGGGTTCGGAGCCGATCCTCGGCTCCGACTCGGCCTACTTCTATAGCTCAAGAGCTATTTACTGGCTCGAGGCTAACCCTTATCTCAGAATGCCCAGCGTCAGCTACCCAGATCTCATTTGCCACTTCAGCTGCGAGGTTGCTTCGTTACTGGCTCAGGCTTAGTATAGTTTTTTCTATGTTTATAATTGTTGTTTATTCTTAAAAATGTGTCAAGTTTTTGTCTAGATATAGTATTTTATCCCTTATTGCCTTTCTTGTGTGTGTTGTAGCTTTGTTGGCTGTCGCTCCATATCTCGCAGGCCTTCTGTTTCCCCTGAACTTGTTTAAATTAGAGAGTCCCCGTCCCCCCCCCTTAAGACAGCCATTTAAATTAGAGGCTCTCCTTTCTATTCCTTAACTGTAAAAAAAAAAAAAAAAAAAAAAAGTTTGTTTTTTTAGTATAGTAGTGTAACATGTCAAAAGAGGCCAAAGTTTCTGGCTTTAAAAAAGTGTGACTCATGCTGTCAGAAAATGTCTCTAACAGATGGGCACACTAGCTGTGTTTATTGTTTAGGGGCTGTTCACCTGCAGGACTCCTGCTCTATCTGTCATGCATTTAGTCCAAGGGTCCTGCAGGAGCATAAAAACAAATTAGTCCTTCGAGGATTATTGGAACCACAGCATTCCCCGGCTAAAGGTTCTCAGCCAGTGAAATCCTCTAAGTCTGTCAAGCTGTCGGCTCCATCCTCGGAACCGACTCCTGGGCTTGAAGAACCAAGTTTGTCAGTGCCGACTAGCATCAACAAGTCATCTCCTCCCTCGGCTCCATCTGCTACCTCGGAGCCGTCTTGGAGCCACAAGTGAGCAAGGTCTCCTTCATTGGAGCTGATCCGCTCGGTGCCACAGTCACCCTTATTAGGAAGTGAACGCAGTCATCGCTCTTCATCCCACTCCTCTCGATCCTCCAGGTTATCGGATCAGGACGTGGAGAGAGTAGTCAGCAGGTTTGCTTAAATCACAGGCCCTTGCAAAATTACTTTCCAGCCCACCTCAGCAGGTTGCGGCTCCATCCGCCTCCATCTCCATTCCTCCTCCAACTACACTTAGTTCGGAGCCAGAGACCATGGACACACTGATATAGAACCGACCGCGCCGATCACCTCCTCTTCAGTTCTGATGTCTGCTCCCATCACCTTGATTGTTCCGTCCATCGAGGGATCCAGACGCCGAAGCTCTCTTGTCAGCTCTGAGGGGGGAAGTGGCATCAGTCCCTTGTCCGACCCCGCTCTCCCTCTCGGAGCTTCGGCGCAGGTGAGCTCGGCTCCCACATCGGCCTCGGAGCCATCGCCCTCGACGCGGAGAAGGACTCCCGTCTCTTCGGAGCCAGAGCTTTCTTTGCCTTGGGATCATGATGTCTTCGAGGTCATGCGGAGTATGCTGTCCCCTGAAGCAGCCGTACTGTTAGCCCCATCGGCTCCTTCTCTTGCGGTGCCTGTGCCAACCTCTGCTCCTCCTCCGGCCCAGAAGCATAGGGAACTTATGCCCCAGGACACCCCATTGGGTGACCCCTCTTCTTCCGAGACCTCCCCTGATCACTCAGAGGAACCTCCTCGGAAGAAGAAGTGCAAGAGGAAGCACCTAGACTCCCCTGAGTCTGTCACCTCAGATACAGACCTGGATGAATCGGAAGAGTCCCCCAGGTCCCCCTCTGAAGATGTTTCCTTTTTGGACATCCTTGAAATGCTTAGGCAGAGGGGTGGCTGGTCTTCCCTAGCCCCTACCGAGGATGAGTTTGTATACCTGGAGGCATTTGGTTCCCGACCCTCCACCTCCTTGGTGTCTCCACTTTTCAATCCACTCATGTCTGTAGTGGCTTGAAAGGCTTGGTCAGCTTCGGATTCTGTGGAACCTACTCTGAGGAGACCAAATAAGTTCATAACAGCCCCCCAGGACAAACAATTTCTCTCTAAAGGTGTGCCAGTTGATGCCATGGTGGTAGCAGCAGCCACCAAAGAAGAGTTAGCAGAAACTACTTCGTCTGTCCATCCACCAAACAGAGTGTCTAGGACGATGGACAGATGTAAAGCGAATGTTTTCCTCAGCGATCTTCTCAATGAGGTCCCTGAATTATCTCTCTCATTTTACATGACTTCAAAGGGATCTCCTAAAAGAGCTTGGAGATACCCTACAAGATCCTACAGCTGAGGGAGCATCAGCCAGAATAGCTTCCCAGCTTGCGACTCTTAATTCTATACTCAACTCCTCCATGAGGCTGATTTCCTATACAGCCGATGGAGTGAGCAGAGCCGTAGGTACAGGAGTGGCTCTCAGGAGACATGCTTGGCTGCGGCTTTGTCAATTTGCGGAACCCTTTCGGGCGTCCTTTACAAATACTCCCTTTGATGGCTCCTCGCTTTTTGGGCTTCAGGTGAAAGACACGCTTACCAGGTGTGAGCAGGAAGGCAAGACTGTCTCTGCCATGGGAGTTCGTTTTTCCACTTCTAACAGACCTTATCCCAAAGGTCAAAAGGATGGAAAGATGTGGTTTTGGAAGTCCCAGGGACACTTGCATGACACACGTGGTGATTTTTCCCCCAGGGGCAGAGAGGGAAACAACAACAATGGCAGACTCCGCCCTCGTGGCAGAGGGGGACCACAAAATCAGGGTGACAGAGAAACTTTCTCTGCCAAACCCTTCCAGCATCCCTGACTGGTTGCCCGACTGCTCACCTCTGGAGGCAGTCGGGGGAAGACTTTCCCTGTACCCAAAAGCCTGGCAAAATATAACAAGAGACAAATGGGTACTATCTATCATATCCGGAGGTTACAAAATCCTCTTTCATCAACCCCCTCTAAAGTCAAAAAAGTCCATCCCAGATGTCCCACCCAATCTAAGGGATCAAGCAGTTATTCAAGTTTCAAAACTGCTAGAAAAAAGAGCCATTCAGGAAGTCCCCGCATACCAACTAGGATCCGGTACTTACTCAAGATTCTTTTTAGTACCAAGAAAGACAGGGGACTGGAGACCAATACTGGATCTCAGCAGATTGAACAAATCTGTACAAAAAGAAAAGTTCCGGATGGTAACACTGTAGTCCATTCTCCCCTTTCTGGGTCAGGACAAATGGATGTGCTCCGTAGATCTTCAGGATGCATACTATCATATCAAAATGGACAGACGCTCCAGGAGATTTCTTTGCTTCCGGGTCAGGGCCAGTCATTATCAGTTCAGAGCTCTGCACTTTGGTCTCACCACAGCCCCCAGGGTGTTCAAATGTATGGCAATAGTCACGGCTCACCTGAGACGTCAATGATTCCAGGTGTTTCCCTATCTAGACGACTGGCTCCTAACTGCTACCACCAGGCATCAACTATTAGTGGCACGGGATTATACAATATCAACCTGCACCCAACTAGGCATTACAATAAATTTTGAAAAATCTGCCTTGTTGCCCTGTCAGTCTGTTACATATATAGGAGCAGAATTAAACACAAAACAGATGTTTGCAAGGTTACCTCAGGAAAGAGTTTTCTCTATTCGCCAACAAGTGTAATTTCTAATGCAGAGCAAAAAGGTCCAAGTCAGACATGTCCTGCAAGTTCTAGGCTCCATGGCAGCTGCCATTCTTCTTATACCATTAGCCTGTTACCACATGAGAGTCCTTCAGTGGCTTCTCTTCATGCAGTGGTCCTTCCAGGAACTACCCATGTCTCACATGATCCTGTTTACAGAAACATGCAAAAAACACCTCTCTTAGTGGATGGTCTCCCCACTGGTGACTCAGGACAGATCCTTCATTCAATCCCCTCCGGTAGCCACAAGGACCACGGACGCCTTCCTCATAGGGTGTGGGGGGCATTATCTAGGCAGGACAGTCCAAGGCATGTGGCAACCTCACGAGTACCATCTGCATATCAATGTCTTAGAAATGAGAGCGGTACTCCTAGCATTACAAGCTCTTCAAGACTCTCTTCCTTCCAGGACTATTGCGATTCAAACAGACAACATGTCAGTTGTGTAGTACATTAACAAGCAGGGCAGGACCAGGTCCTACTCCTTGTGTCAAGAAGCCCTCGGGCTATGGCAATGGGCGATTTCCTCCCAACTTTTTCTGACAGCAACGCACATCCCTGGGAAATCCAAAGTAAGAGCGGACAGGCTCAGCAGGGCTATCCTCATGCCTCACAAGTGGTCTCTGAATCAGGAAGTTGCGGACCTTATCTTCTGCAAATGGGGCCAGCCTTGCTGCTATCTATTTGCCACTCCCCTCAACAACAAATGCAGCAGCTACTTCTCCCTATTTCCTCCTCCAGGTCAAACTCCCAGGGACGCTCTAGTCCATGATTGGCCTTAGGGACTCCTTTATCCATTTCCCCCTTTTCCCAAGACTCATACAGAAAGCAAAGTCATTTGGTTGCAAAATGATCCTCATTGCCCCCATATTGGCCTCGACAGATATGGTTTCCGTTCCTGCACCTTCACCTTCTAGACTAGCCTTGGGTTCTGGACCCAGTGCCAGATCTGTTGATTCATCAGTCAGGCGGGTTACACCAATCCTTTTAGACTCTCAAGCTCACAGCTTGGTTTCTCCACTTCCTACCATAGCCAGACTTCCAAGTATCTCCCCAGCAGTTTGCGATATTATTGTATCTTCCCGTAAGTCAACTACGAGAAAGACTTATGCTAGCAAATGGAAAATATTTTCTTACTGGGCAGAATCTTGAAACTTAGACCCCTTTTCAGCCCCAGTCCATCAAATTCTAGAATTTCTAGCAGAGCTTATTCAGTCGGGTGCGGCTGCTGCTGCCATCAGGGTACAACTGCCAGCCATATATTTTCATATTTGAATTCTTAATTCTAGCATAATGTCTCATAAACTCTGCAAAGCCTTCATGAGAGGAACATCTCTTCTTAGACCCCCCCCAGTGAGGGATCCACCTCCTCTTTGGGATCTCAATTTAGTTTTGACTTCTTTGATTCTGCCTCCATTTGAACCAGCAGCTTCATGTCCCTTAAAATTTCTTTCTTGGAAAACACTTTTTCGGGTTGCTATTACCTCAGCTAGACATGTTTCAGAACTCCAAGCACTCTGTGTTCGTCCTCCATATATGGTGTTTCACAAAGATAGAGTTTCTCTGAGAACCAACCCATCCTTCATACCAAAAGTCTGTTCAGAAAACAATTTAAATCAATCCATCGATCTCCCCGTCTTCTTTCCCAATTATAGCAACAAGGCAGAATATGGTCTTCACTAACTGAATGTGCACAGACAATTACGTTTTTACCTCCATAGGACCAAAGAGCTAAGAAAGTCAGACCAATTATTTCTCTGCTATGCTCACAATAAGCAAGGCCTTCCAGTTTCTAAGGTGACCTTATCCAAATGGTTATCTGACACCATTGCCTGTATTTATCAGTTAAGGCATAAACATCTACCAGCAAAACCGAAAGGTCATTCTACTAGAGCATTAGCCACATCTGTAGCCTTTCAGTCTAAATTGCCCATAGACTCAATTTGTGCAGCTGCCACTTGGGCAGATCTCTCATTACAAAGTAGATGTGGTCTCCCGGAGCAGGGCTTCCTTTAGTTCCACTGTTCTGAAGAGTCTGTTCCAATGAGCCACCCGGGGTCTTTAGGTGCTAGGGACGCTGTCCCAAACAGCAAGAATGAAGGCGAGATGGGACAACTTAACATAAAGAAGTTATGTACCTACCATAACATTCCATGTTGGTTGTCCTTCATTTCGCCTTCTGTCTTTCGTCCCCCCTCCTTCCCCCTTCCTGGAGGATTGAGAGGAGTTCACTATGGTTTCACTGCCTGATTTCCTTTTTCTTGGTTCACATGCCAGGTAATTTTATGACAGTTTACTCTGATCTGTTATTTTGGTAAATCAGTTTTAGGTTACTGGTTACTTTATATGTCTAGTGTGCACCATCACAAACGAGATCTGGGTAGCTGACGCTGGGCATTCTGAGATAAGGGTTAGCCTCGAGCCAGTAAATAGCTCTCAAGCTATAGAAGTAGGCCGAGTCGGAGCCGAGGATCGGCTCTGAACCCAAACAGCAAGAAGGAAGGCGAGATGAAGGACAACTAACATGGAACGTTATGGTAGGCACATAACTTTTTTTTCTTCAAGTCACCAACTCATGGACATTTTTGCACCCTCTCTAATACAAAAAATAAAAACTTCTTAAAATCATTACTGTTAAGTGATTGTTTATAAATAGGATTTGTGTTGTTGCCCTTTTTGATGTCATTGATATGTTTAGAAATTCTTTCTTTTTTAAACAAGAAACATCTTTATTGAATTACTCTGAGTTAGTGCAGAATGGTACAAAATACTCTGAACCAACCAATATTGCCAACATCCTGGCAGACAGGTTCATTGCAAACTTCACCCCCCCCCTCACCCCCAAAAGGGCCCATAACCATACCAGAAGAATGTAGAACCTCTGAAATCACAGGCACTCAGGTTAAAGTAGCCCTCTCCAAAGCCAAAAACACAGCATCAGTGGGACCGGTCCTACACAAGCTCAAAGACAAACTAACCTCTCAACTAAACACACTGTTCAAACTCAGCCTCTCCACAGGCTACGTACCCATAGAGTGGTGCACAGCAACGGTTATCCCACTCCACAAAGGTGGAGCCACAACAGACCCCGGGAACTATCACCCTATAAGCATGACTAGCTTGGTCTGCAAGGCTAATGGAGTGCATCATCATGGAACGCATTAACAGAGACATTGGGAACCTCCAAACACTGGACCCTACCTAGTTCGGCTTTGTTAAGGACAGATCATGCCTCCTAAACCTGGTGGACTTCTTTGAGACAGTTACCAAGGCTATAGATGAGGGAAAGGTGGTACACACAGCCTACCTAGACCTCGCAAAGGCCTTCAACACCATTCCCCATTCTGGTGTTATAGAGAAGCTCACCAGCCTGAACATAAACCACTGTGTCACAAGATGGGTTGCCAATTGGCTCACGGACAGAACCCACATGGTGAGAGTTGCGGGAGCTAGGTCTGACTCTAAACCGATTACAAGTGGCGTTCCCCAGGGCTCAGTCCTAGGACCCCTCTTGTTCAGCATATACTTCTCAGAGGTACAGACAAGCACAGGAGAACTATGGCTGACCAAGTTCACAGACGACTGCAAACTAGGGGCTATAATTGACTCACCGGCTGACACAGACATCCTCCAAAAGGGTCTCACTGAGACGGATACCTGGTGGTAAAATCATGGCCTCAAGCTAAATGCCAAAAAGTGCATAGTTATACCTTTGGAAATAACAAAGTACCCACAAACTGCCACATATGTGGTAGTCCCCTAAATACGGAAAACGTACTAAGGGATCTGGGGACCCAAGTAGATAGTAATCTCTCCTTTGATAATCACATTGCCATAGTGGTTAGAAAATCCTTCTATGTGGCCCACCTAATCAAAAAAGGGTTTGCATCCAGATCAAAAGAGGTCATTGTGCCCCTCTACTCATCACTCATCAGACCCATCATAGAGTGCAACGCCCCATTTGGGATGTACCTTACAAGACACCTGCAACAGCTGGAAAGACCACAAAAGTACCTCACCAAGAGGATCACTGGCCTCAAACAGATGCCCTATGCAGCTCGAATGAAGAAACTTCAGCTGTATTCGGTTGCATACTGCCTGCTCAGAGGTGATCTCTGCCTAACATACAAGGCCGTATCCAACCCAGAATTGATGGATATGCTCCACCTAAAGAAAACCTTATCCCCTCGAGCCACATGCTCTAGGGATCTAAACCTCACCACAAAAATAAATAGGACATGCTGGGGGGATAGATTCCTGTCCCAGAGACTCCCCATGCTTTGGAACAAGATTCCATTCTACATTAGGCAGAGCTCCTCGCTAGCACTCTTCAAGAGAAACCTTGACGAGTGGATGGGAAACATAAAGTTTACCCTGGAGATCACTTCAGTGGCTCTGCTGGACAGTGACACAGGGAACTACTCTAAAGGGGCGGCGGCGAAAGCCAACACATTCTTGCTAGGCTTATAAAGGCCTTCGGGCAGATAGCATAGTACCTACCTATGAACCTATCATGTAAGGCAGTCCTATGTTTATATAATTGAAAACAAACCACATTGACATATTTTGGTTGCAAACATTATACATCACATATTTTCTAAACAGTCATGGTCAATCGTATATTACATACCTCGTACATATTCATATACATACCCTCATTGCGCCCCCAGGCCATTATGCTCAGCTGATAAACTGATAATACTGAACCAAAAATCCAACAACTCTGCAGGCGATGCTATATTTGCCAACTCAACCGGTAAAATCTGGAATCTACTCCCTTCTAACATTACCAAGGAAACCTCACTACCCCTATTTAAAAAAGAACTAAAAAATACCTCATATCTCATTGGCTGTGCTCTTGTTCTAAACCTGACTAACAAGTTCGCTAATACATGTCTTGCTACCCAACCTGCTATTTAGCCAAGTATCTATGCCTCATAGCACCTGAATGTCTGAACATTGCTAATTATGATAATGTGATTGTATTCTTTGTCTGTATTTTTTGACATGTCTATCTGAGTTTATCACTCAGTGATGTATGTACCGTCTCTTTTTGGTATGTGGAGCTTTTCTCCCCGGGCCTCCCCTGAAAATGGACATGTAGCCAGTCGGACTCTCCCGGTCAACAAATGTAAAATAAAATAAAATAAATAAAAATACCTCATTCAATTCTTGCCTTTCTTTAAACCTCATTCCTCCTCCAATACATTGTTCTACATGTATTGTTCCCACAGTTCCCATTTTTTTCTGTGTAATTTGCTCCTTCTGCTTTCTAAAGATCCCATTTACATTTCTTTTATTTCTGTTACTATATTCACTACTTCTAGTTTGGTTGGCTTAAACTTTGATTTCCATTTTCTAGTAACTGCTTTTTTGGCAGACACCAGAATTAAACTCAGCAAGGCCTTACTATGTCTAGGCAATTCCAATTCTGTATGTCAGCTCAAAAAATTGTTAAATTCATAAATAAGTAACATTAAGAATTTACCTTGTATGCCTTTAGTCAGGAACAACACTTCAGGATGTGCAAACAGAAATTTTATACTTACAGTGCTGGGAGTTGGTCTTCATAATTCTTGATGAAGCATTCTCACTTTACATACAAAAACTGTAATTTTATACATTTTCTTATCAAACTGCTCATGCAATTCAATTTCATGACGTTATAATGACTGTGTCCTATAGAAAACTTTGCAAATGTCCTCATCCTTCATGATTTTTGCATCAGACTTCATGTGAACACCTTCCTATACATGATTCACCTGCTTCCAAGGGGTCTGTTTCTGACCTTGGATGTTTCAAACCTACCCTAGCAACAACGCACTCCTAGCCTGGAGGAGTCAGGCTAACAAATTCCTTTTTGTAATACCTACATGCCTCACTTCATGCAACACATACTATTCTCTCTTATTACATACTAAAAGAATGCAGTTTTACATCTTATCAATACTTTCTGTTAAAAGCCACTCACCCCTGACTGATCAGCTCTTGTGATCATACTGCCTTGCCTCTACTTGTTAGAATCATCCTGTAAACAGTAAATTAGCATCAACTGTCAGAATTTACTCAGTAAACTCAAACAGACTCAGCAAATAAGTTTAATACACATTGCTTCCTGGGAAAACTACACGATGATGCACCATAAAAGCAGAAAATATGTAATTTGCTTGAAAGCAATGAAGTAAACAGATCATTGAAACAAATTTGAGTGAAACATATTAAAGCAGAGACTATACAAACCCGAGCTATAGAACTTTCCACACTGCATTTAAGAAAACGTATGCAGTCAGTCTCAATGTTTAGACATTGAGTTGAGCAATCTGTATGTTTTGTTAATGCATGCATACTACAAGTGGAACATTGCTTTAAAACAGCTGCACAGGTCTAAGGAGTACCTAAGTAACAGTAACCATCACAAAATAAGAAAATATGTTGCAGTGAAATCACCGGTTGTGAAAACAGAATATGAAAAGCTAATTTCTGGGAAACAAAAACAGTGCAGTTAATTAGATTGTGTTGAAACCCATCAAAAACAATTAAACATTATTTAGAAGACAATGTTTCAGAGTATTTAGGGAGCAAAGGCAGACCAAGAGGAAGGAATTAAATGGTAAAGCGTTTCCATCACTGACTCAAGAGGAGACACAGAATACTTAAAATGCACATCCTGAAACAATAGCGATGTAACACCTCTTCTGAGGTGGATGCCAGTATGGATTGGGTAAGCAAATTGTAGTTTTACTATAAATCTAGAACATAAAGCATGCCACTTCTGCTTTTCTTGAGAAAATAAAGTTCTTTGAAGGTCAAGTTGCAAATTTGACTAGTTTAATTATGTTTCTTGTTGAGGGCTAGTTAAAGTTCAACAATGGTATTGAATTGATAAGTACAAAATGTTTTGATGTAGTCTTCTTTCGTTGGAAAAAGAAAGTAAAAGGCTAACTGCATTGTTAAGCCAAAATGTCATTTCTTATGTAATCAAAGGAAAAGTGAAAGGAGATTCAGCAAGCCATTCACAACTGTATGAACTATACATGAAATACATAAGTACTTAGGAGATCTGTAATATGATCACCCCGGAGAAAAGGAAACGAGTGAAGATAAATTCTTAACAAATAAGATTAACCTTAGGAGTGAAGGAGATGTGACAGTCACAAATGCTCGATCTTGTGAATTGCAGAATACGGATGTACCAATAGATGGCAGCAGTTACATTTAATAGTAATCATAGGTGAAACTTGTAGTGTTAAGGTAGCTAACTTGATTAACTTAGAAGGGAAGCAGTGAGCGTCAGAAATGCACTTATAGAAGAAGACATCCTATGAAATTAGAGGGGTGCGAGGATTAATGCTGTCCTGTAGTATGATGCTGTAAGCTGCAATGCTGCATCTGAAAGATAAATTCATTTACACAACATGTATTTGACTGAGCATTTTTCTTTATAGAGTAACTTGCCTTATTCCCTTTAGAATGGCCTAATTACTGTTTCAGTACATTGTCTTCCTTCTGTTTCTCTCTTTCTTTTTCAGCTATTTGCTTTCCCCTCCCTCAAGCTCTCCTTCTGTCTCACTTTTTGCATCCAGCTCTTTACCTTGCCACATTTTACTCTTTCTCCTTGGTTTCCTTAATTATCCACTTTCTTGAAGCACCCACCAAGAGGAGAAAACGCTGAGAGAAGAAAGGAGCCACTTTTGAGATTTTAAGTATTTTGCCTCAGATTATTTGTTAAGTTTTTCTGCATTGCCGCCTACTTTTGAGCATTTTCTGGCTTGTTAAACTTGATTTCTGTGTTGGTAACTGTATTTAGAACACAACCTAGAGCTGATTACTGAATTTCCTGCCTGCACTTATTTTTAAAATAATTTTTTTTCTTAAAACTTCCATTTTATCTGTCTCTGGCCTAGCACTCACGTGTGGGGTCATTTACTGCACTGTTCTAACTTGTTGATACTTGTGAACCTCTGCTTTCCTTTAAAAAAAAACAAAAAAAAAAAATCTTGCTTTTTTCCCACTTTTCTGAGATTTAAAAAAGTTCAGTTACAGATTTGCTGTTCTGAACTGTTTGTAAGTTTCTTGGAGGCCATTGTTTGCTTGGGCTAAAGGGAAGTCTCTGTGTTCATCAATGGCAGTGATAAACATTGAGCAGCCTGCCTGCCTGTGGGAGTGGTTACTGCCTTGAAACTGTAGTTTTATTGGCCATTTTGGGTCAATTCCTAACTCCTTGATCTCCCTCTCTTAAAACCCTCTTTTGCACGGTTTTTGCGGTTTTGCGCATAGCGCAACATCGGGCAGCGCCGCCTAATTGGGTTTAAACTATTCCTGGCTCCACGAAGTCTGCTCTTCACTTTTTCCCGTAGAACTGCTCTATCTCTTAAAGTAAACACCATATTCTCATTCTAATGCCCCTCACTGGTCCAAATAAGTAATTTTACAAGTTAGCACTAATAAACCATAAGCACTACTTACTCTTATACTCTCTACGATTACCTTGTCCCCTATTGGTCCGTTTTAATTCAGTTCCCTATATTACTCTAGCATGTCCAAACGTCAGTCAATGGTTTCCTCTCCAGTCCAGCTGGTGAATCTGGGAATTTTGAGGCAATGTTACAACTGTCTCATGTACACGGACAACCCTCTCCTCCTCCAAACAGCTTCAAATATATGTGAGAGATGCAACCATATTGCCAAACTGGAGGCTGAGCTCTCTCATCTCAAAACTGGTGTAACCAGTCAGGAGGAGAAGGTAACCTCACACAACACAATTCCAGTATTCACATAGTCCCACCACAACAGCGAACCAAACACATAAAAACACAAAAACATACTCGGAGGCTCTAAATAAAAATCTACCTAAGCAACAGAGACCTCCAAAGCAGACATCCAAGCAAACGCTACCCCAAAACAAAACACGTACAACACATAGCACACAAAGTCAGTGTGCCAAGCAGTCACAGCCCTTAAGGCTGAATAACACACCTGATACTCTTGTAATAGGTGACTCTATTGTCAGACATACTGACGTCCCGCTCACCAGGCTGAATAAAGAGAAGGTCACAGTGAACTGCCTGTCGGGTGCTAGGATTCGCCACATAACGCAAGCACTCAGGTCACTCCAAAGCAAATACAAATATGACTCAGTCATTGTACATGCTGGCATGAATGACCTGAGACGTACCTCCCTGGACTACATGAAAAAAGACATAGAGGAGCTCTCTGATCATGTAGCCCAGGCTGGTATGACCCTAACCTTGAGCAGCATCTTACCCTCACCTAGAATGATGCCACAGTACAAAGACAAAATGATCGATTTTAACAATTGGCTAAAATGTTGGTGTCATTCAAAGGGGATCCAGTGTCTGTCAGCCTGGGATGACATGCTCGACAAGCCAAGTTGCTTCGCTAGGGACGGCTTGCACCTGTCACCCCTGGGCTTTCGGATATTGGCAAAGGCTCTTGCCACCCCCATAGTGCCATTTTTTAGGCAAGGCTCAAAAGTCAAACCCACCTCCATAGACAGCACAAGGAACAAGAAACTAAGGGTAATGCTGCTAAACGCCAGAAGTCTTAACCTCAAGATGCATGCACTCGAAGCTCTCCTCAGTATGGAGAACATCGATGTCTGTGCAGTGACAGAAACCTGGTTCAAGGCTCCAGAGAGCACCCCAGCACTACCAGGTTATACCTCATATCATGCTTTTCGGACTCAAAACCCGGACCGAACCACAAAAGGAGGGGGAGTTTCCATATTTATCAAGGATATCCACACCTCCAGGTTAGTGGCATTGCACGAAGTATTGGAGACAATCCATGTGCAACTGACAGTGGGCAAGACTGCTTTTCAGTTTATAGCATCCTACAGACCACCCTCTCAAAGTCAGGAATCCCACTCGGCTTTCCTGAAAACATTGGAGAACATGAAGATCTCTCTGAACACCATTATATTGGGCGACTTCAACTACCCAAACATAGACTGGGTGCATTACTCAAGCCCCAGCACCTTAGTCCAAAGGTTCCTGGAATTTATAAACTCAAATGCTATGGAACAACTAGTCACCACTCCCACAAGAGGGGAAAACATACTAGACCTGATCATTACCAACATGGGGAACTCTATGCTCCATACCAGAAGTATATGCCTCATTGGTAAGATCAGACCATAAATTAATTTCACTGGATATCCACATCCCGACCCCACCCACAGCCCAGAAAACCACAGTGAAAAACGTCTCAAAAGCGAACTTCACACTTCTCAAAACCAAAGTGGAATCCTTCAAGGCCCCAGAGCCAGTGGAAACTACGGCCCAAACTGCAGAATCCTATATAAACGCATTCTACGGACATCTCCAGGAATGCATGGATCATGCTATCCCAAACAAAATCAAGACCCAATCATCCAAAGGCAGGTGTCCAGTCTGGTGGACCCCAGCCATAAATAAACTGTACAACAGAAGGAGGAAGCTACTACATGATAGAGCAAAATCCTTAAAAGGGAAGGCATCTCTGATCAGTACTAGCAAAAAATTATGATCCCTCATAAAATCCTCCAAAGCCCTCTCCAAAGCAAAAAACACTGCATCCATGGAACCAGATGGCGTCCCGGGTTGCGTCCTACATGAACTCCAAGAAGAACTAATCCCTCAAGTAAAACTGCTGTACAATCTCAGCCTCACTACAGGATATGTGCCCAAAGAATGGCGTACAGCAACAGTGGTCCCACTGCACAAAGGTGGCCTCTCTGGACCCTGGAAACTATCGCCCCATAAGCCTGACTAGCCTAGTCTGCAAGGCTATGGAGAGGATCATCATGGAACTCATAAACAAAGACATTGGGGACCTACAGACACTAGATCCTACCCAATTTGGCTTTGTCAAAGGCAGATTCTGCCTTTTGAACCTGGTCGACTTCTTCGAAACAGTCACCAAGGCCATAGATGAGGGGAAGGTAGTCCACACAGCCTATCTGGACCTCGCAAAGGCATTTGACACAATACCGCACTCGGGCATCATAGATAAGCTATCCAGCCTAAATATAAACCCTATGTCACAAGATGGGTGCAAACTGGCTGAAAGACAGAACCCACAGAGTCAGAGTTGCTGGGGCCATGTCAGACTCGAAACCGGTCACAAGTGGCATCCCACAAGGTTCTGTCCTGGGACCTCTCTTGTTCGGTATTTACTTTTCTGAGGTACAGGCCAACGTGGGAGGACTATGGCTCACCAAGTTCGCAGATGACTGCAAACTGGGCGCCATAATCGACTCTCCAGCTGACACAAACATCCTTCAAAAAGATCTCGCAGAGACGGATAACTGGTGCCAGAGCCATGGTCTAAAGCTAAATGCCAAAAAGTGTATAGTCATACCCTTTGTCAAAAACAATGTGCCCACAAGTTACCACATAGGTGGTAATCCATTAAGTACAGAAGAAGTAATTAGGGACCTGGGGACCCAAGTTGATAGCAATCTCTCATTTGACAACCACGTGGCCAAAGTGGTTAGAAGAACATTTTATATAGCCCACCTAATCATGAAGGGATTCACATCTAGATCAGGGGAGGTCTGCTGAATCTAGCTTTATTTGTATGCTGCTTGTTTGTTTGCTTGTTATTTCCCTGAAACGCTAATTCCACCTAAAGCGCGGCTTTTCAGCGCTTCTGTGGATCCCTAGTGATATCTGCATTGCTTACTGTACTTATTTCCTTGTTTCACTTGAAAGAAGGTTACTGTTTGTTGTTTTTGCATTTACGTTACCTGAAACACATTGCATTTAAGTTACCTGGTACTTGCTCACTAAAGCAATTATATAAGTCAGCACTAAAATATTAAAAGCACTACACCCTCACAAACTCCCCTTGAGTACCTCGTTCCCCATTGGCCCTTTTTTCAATTATAAAGGAATTCCCAATACTATTCTAGCATGTCCAAAGGTCAGTTGTCAATCTCCTCTCCAGTCCAGCTGGTGAATCTGGGAATCTTGAGGCAATGTTACAACTGCCTCATGTACACAGACAACCCTCTCCTCCTCCCAACAAATTCCAACACATGTGAGAGATGCAACCATATAGCCATACTGGAGGCTAAGCTCTCTCAACTCAGTACTGGCAAAACCAGTCAGGAGGAGAAGGAAACCACACTCACTACAATTCCAGTCTCACATAGACCTACCACGACAGCAAACCAAACACATAAACACACAAAAACATACTCGGAGGCTCTAAATAAAAATCTGCCTAAGCAGCAGAGACCTCCAAATCAGACACCCAAGCAACCGCTACCCCAAAACAAAACATGTGAAACACATAACTCACAAAGCCAGTGTGCCAAACAGTCACAGCCCTTAAGGCTAAACAACACACCTGATACACTTGTAATAGGTGACTCTATCGTCAGGCACACTGACGTCCCGCTCACCAGGCTGAACAAGGAGAAGGTCACGGTGAGCTAACTGTCGGGCGCTAGGATCCGCCACATAACACAAGCACTCAAGTCACTCCAAGGCAAGTACAAATATGACTCAGTCATTGTCCATGCTGGTGTGAATGACCTGAGACGTACCTCCCTGGACTACATGAAAAGAGACATAGAGGAGCTCTCTGAGCATGTAGCCCAGGCCGGTATGACCCTAACCTTGAGTAGCATCTTACCGTCACCAAGAATGATGCCACAATATGAAGACAAGATGATCAATTTCAACAACTGACTTAAGTATTGGTGTCATTCAAAGGAGATCCAATGCCTGTCAGCCTGGGATGACATGCTCGACAAGCCACGATGCTTCGCTAGGGACGGCTTGCACCTGTCACCCTGGGCTTTCGGATATTGGCAAAGGCTCTTGCTACCCCCATAGTGCCTTTTTTAGGCAAGGCTCAAAAGACAAACCCACCTCCATAGGTATCACAAGGGATAAGAAACTAAGAGTAATGCTACTCAATGCCAGAAGTCTAAACCTCAAGATGCACGCACTCGAAACTCTCCTTAGCATGGAGAACATCGATATCTGTGCAGTAACAGAAACCTGGTTCAAGGCTCCCGAGAGCACCCCAGCACTACCAGGTTATAGCTCATAACATGCTTTTCAGCCCCAAAACTTGGACCGTACCACAAAAGGAGGGGGAGTATCAATATTACCAAAGATACCCACACCTCCAGGTTGGTGGCACAGCACGAAGCATCAGAGACTATCCATGTGCAACTAACAGTGGGTAAAACTGCCTTCCAGTTTATAGCCTGCTAGAGACCACCCTCCCAAACCCAGGAACCCCACTCGGCCTTCCTGAGAACACTGGAAAATAAGAAGGTCTCTCCAAACACCATTATATTGGGTGACTTCAACTACCCAAACATAGACTGGGAGCATTACTCTAGCTCCAACACCCTAGCCCAAAGGTTCCTAGAATTTATAAACTCAAATGCTATGGAACAACTTGTTACCACTCCCACAAGAGGGGAAAACATACTGGACCTGATCATCACCAACATGGGGACTCTATGCTTCAGACCAGAAGTGTATCCCTCACTGGTAAGATCAGACCATAAACTAATCTCACTGGATATTCACATCCCGACTCCACCCCCTGCCCTGAAAACCACAGTGAAAAACTTCTCTAAAGCAAATTTCACACTGCTCAAAACCGAGGTGGAATCTTTCAAAGCCCCCTGGCCTGTGGAAAATAAGGCCCAGACCGCAGAATCCTTTATAAACGCATTCTATGAACACCTTCAGGAATGCATGGATCATGCAATCCCGAGTAAAACCAAGACCCAATCCTCCAAAGGCAGACGTCCTGTCTGGTGGACCCCAGCCATAAACAAACTATACAATAGAAGGAGGAAGCTACTACAGGATAGAGCAAAATCCCAAAAAGGGAAGGCATCTCTGATCAGTATTAGCAAAAAACTACGGGCACTCATAAAATCGTCTAAGGCCAGCTTCGAGAGAAAAATTGCACAGGACACTAAGGATAATCACAAGGCTTTCTTTAGTTATGTTAGGAACCTGTGTGGGAATTCCCAGATATGCTCAGAATTAGTCCAAAATGACAAAAATACACGAACCCACAGACATTGCCAACATCCTAGCTGACAGGTTCAGCGCAAACACCCCCCACCAAAAGGGCAAATATTTATCCCAGCAGAGTGCTGCCCCTGACATCTCAGATGCTCAGGTAAGAGCTGCCCTCTCCAAAGCAAAAACACAGCATCAATGGGACCAGGCGGTGTCCCGGTTGTGTCCTACATGAACTCCAAGAAGAGCTAAACCCAAACATAAAACTACTGTTCAATCTCAGCCTTACTACAGGATATGTACCCAAAGAGTGGCGTACAGCAACAGTGGTCCCTCTCCACAAAGGTGGTGCCTCAACAGATCCTGGAAACTATCGCCCCATAAGCCTGACTAGCTTGGTCTGCAAAGCTATGGAAAGGATCATCATGGACCTCATAAATAAAGATATTGGGGACCTACAGACACTGGATCCTACCCAGTTCGGCTTTGTTAAGGGCAGATCCTGCCTCTTAAACCTGGTTGATTTCTTTGAAACAGTCACCAAGGCCATTGGAGGGAAGGTGGTCCACACAGCCTACCTGGACCTCGCAAAAGCCTTCAATACAATACCCCACTCGGGCATTATAGATAAGCTCACCAGCTTAAATATAAACCCCTATGTCACTAGATGGGTTGCAAACTAGCTCAAGGACAGAACCAAACCAGTTACAAGTGGCGTCCCACAAGGCTCAGTCCTGGGACCTCTCTTGTTCGGTATATATTTCTCGGAGGTACAGGCCAACATGGAAGGACTGTGGCTGACTAAGTTCGCAGATGACTGCAAACTGGGAGCCATAATCGACTCTCCAGCCGACACAAGCATCCTCCAAAAGGGCCTCATAGAAACAGACAACTGGTGCCAGAGCCATGGCCTCAAGCTAAATGCCAAAAAGTGTATAGTCATCCCCTTTGGCAAAAACAAAGTGCCCACAAATTACCACATAGGTGGTAATCCATTAAGTACAGAAGAAGTAATTAGGGACCTGGGGACCCAAGTTGATAGCAATCTCTCATTTGACAACCACGTGGCCAAAGTGGTTAGAAGAACATTTTATATAGCCCACCTAATCATGAAGGGATTCACATCTAGATCAGGGGAGGTCATCGTGCCTCTTTACTCATCCCTCATCAGGCCCATAATTAAGTACAATGCCCCTTTCGGGATGTACCTTACCAGACAGCTGCAGCAACTGGAAAGACCCCAAAAGTACCTCACCAAGAGGATCATAGGGCTCAAACAGATGCCATATGCTGCCCGGTTAAAGAAACTCCAGCTCTACTCAGTGGCATACTGCCTGCTCAGAGGTGATCTGTGCCTGACGTATAAAGCCATGTCCAACCCGGAATTAATGGACATGTTGCACCTCAGAAAATCCAAATCCCATCGAGCTATGCGCTCGAGAGACTTGAACCTCAGCACTGAAATAAATAGGACATGCTGGAGAGACAGATTCATAACCCAGAGGCTCCCTTCACTCTGGAATAAAATCCCAGTCCAGGTTAGGCAGAGTCCCTCATTTCCTCTCTTCAAGAGGAATCTTGATGAGTGGATGGGAGGTCATAGGTTTACCCCGGGTATCACTTCTGTGTCACTGTTAGACAGAGGCACAGTATACTTACCTCGAAAAAGGGCATAGCAAAATTAATTTAAAATGGGTGGCGAAAGCCAAACACATTCTGGCTAGGCTTATAAATGCCCTAGGGCAGATAGCCTAGTATGAACCTATGTGTCTCCATGTTGTGTAGTTGCAAGATGAAGAGACAACTTTTGAAAAATCACTTACATCAGGTTAAGCTAATGTCATTAAAGTCCTTTTTAAATGACACCTATGATGCAGGGATGGGAATCCCTGCCTTGGAATGATGAGGTATATGCAAACATATCCAGCAAGAAACAAACTGTTTTCTCTCAACCAGTTAATAGAAGGAAACAGCTGCAGAAACAAAGCAAAAGTACCTGTTGTCACCGGATTCATCATGGACTGCTACTGAATTTGACCTTCTCACTGGGAAGATGATTTATCTGTCACATCTCAATCTCCCTCTGTTGGCTGCGATGATTCGTTTGGGGTCCCCACATGACAGGTCTTCTTGCAATGAGACAATTGGATCCACACTGGTAGTCCTGCACAGTGAACTGCAGTCATTAGCAGGACCTGAAAAGGCCCCTTCCACCTCGGACTGAGGCAGTTTTTCCTCTGGAAAATTGTTTTTATGTGGACCCAATCAGCCGGTTGTAGTTGATGACAGGGTTGGTCAGGAGGCTTTGGTAATGCTGCTTTTACTGTTTGAGGATATTGCTGCAAAATTTTGAGGAGTCTCCTACAATAACAAATCAGAGCATCATCTGACAAAGTTAAATCAGCATTTTCCACTGGAGGGGTAGCTGGAGGGGCCATATCTCATATGGACTCAATTTCCTGGTGGCATTCAGTGAGTCCCTCATACTCATTAATGCTAAGGGAAGGGCTTTGGACCAGTTTAAGTTGGTTTCAGCACAAATCTTCGAACTTTTATTTTTAAGGGTCCTGTTTACCCTTTCCACTAATCCAGATGACTCGGGATAGTTGGGACAGTGAAGACTCAACTTAGTATTAAAAGCTTTACATAACTCTTTAAACAGATTATTATTAAAATGAGTTTCCTGGTCACTGTTAATGCTGGGTATACCGAATTTTGGTATATAATCAGATAATTTTTTAATAACCGTGACTGCATCAGCTTTGCGACATGGGTAAACTTTTACCCCATGCTGACAAACATACACACTTATCACCAAAATAAATTGTAAACGATTAGCCTTAGGCATCTGGATGAAATCCAGCTGTATATTAACAAAAGGTCCCCAGGGTGGAGGTAAACATGCAGATTTGCAGTTGGCATATTTGCTTATGTTATATTCCAAACAAATACTACAGTTTTGTACATACTGAAGTATCAAAGAGAAGACATGAGGGGCATACCAACTTTGGGTAATTTGATTAAATAAAGCTGTCTTACCTGTATGGGCCGGTAGATGAATTGCCCTTACTAGGTAAGGTAGCAAAGAGGCTGGCGCCATCAGTCGGCCGTCCTGATGTTGCCATATGCCATCAGAGGATTTTCTACATCCATCCTTGAGCCACCTCAGAACTTCTCCCTGTGATGCTTCAGCTTGAAAGGCTGACAACTTTGCAAAATCAAACACATTATTACTGTTGCAGTTTGTTGCTGTCAACATGCAAAGATGTTTACAGTAATTTACTGCTGCTTATTTAGCAGCTTAGTCTGCTAAGTTATTGCCCTTTATTACAGCATCTATTCCTTTTTGATGGGTACAACATTTGATTACAGACCGCCTTTTAGGTAACAAAAGTGCATTTAACAATGATTTTATGAACCCTGAATTTTTAATTTGATTTCCTGAAGAAGTTAAAAACCCTCTCTCTCTCCAAAGTTGCCCAAAGTCATGTACTACCCCGAAAGCATAACGTTTGTCTGTAAAAATATTGACCACCTTGTCTTTGGCTAACTCACAGGCATTTTTGCAAAGCCACTAGCTCAGCTATTTGAGCAGAGTGAACACCCTCTAATCTTTGTAATCTGAGATCAACTTTCCTGTTTGATCTCTTCCACAGGAACCATCCACACAGATGCATGTCAGCATTGGGTATAGGAGTGTCCTTTAAGTCCTCCCTAGGAGAAAGCAAATAGTTACACACACAATCATGCTCTTTACCATCCTCATCCCTAGGCAACAGAGATGCAGGATTTAGAACAGGACAGTGGATCAGAGAAATAGATGGATCAGAAGGAAGTGTACGTTCATATCTAGTTAGATGTGCAGTCAAGAAGAGATGAGTTTTATTTTAAGTAATAAAGATGATTCAGAGTGAGGGATAACTACTTTAAGATCCTACTCTTGAGATATTAAATGACCAATATAATGTACCTGAGGGCTAACTACAGCTGTAATTTTTTTTTGTTGACACTTTGTGTCCTTTTCCTGTAAGGATAGTCAGAAGATGCAAGGTATCCTGTTAACATTGCTGAAAGGAATTTGGTGCTATCAGTAAATCATTTATATATTGTACCAAGACAGACCCACCCGAAAATGTCACATTCACCAAATCTTTTGTAGAATTTGAGAAAATAATGAAGAAGATTCAGTACATCCTTGTGGCAACTGTGTCCAGGTATATTGCTGTCCCTGATAAGTAAAAGCAAACAGAAACTGACTGTCAGGGTGAATAGGTAGAGAAAAAATGCTGAACATAAATCTATCACAGAAAAGTAACTAGCTGTAGGTGGTATGCAGCTCAGTACTGTTTCTGGATTTGGAACAACAGGAAAAGTAGGTGGTACTGCATTACTTAAGTCTTGTACAAATATATAAGTATCCTTTCGTGGCTTTTTCACTGGAAAAATAGGAGTATTACAAGGGCTTTTAGCTGGTAATATTATTTCTTGCTGTATTAGAGACTGAATTACAGGTTTGATTCCCTGCTCTGCTTCTGGCTTTAGTGGAACTCTGGGGAGGGGTTTTGATGGATTTAATTTTATTTTTACTGGTTTTTCAGATTTTAATATACTGAATTTATTAGCATGTTTAACCCATAAATTAGCAGGTACCTGCTGCAGCAGATTTTAGTGGTCTGTATGCCTTCAAAAAGGCTCCTCCCAGCTTTTGCTAAGAATTGTAACACTTCCCCCACTGATTCTGTTGGAACATCTAGATACACCCCTCTGATGTACAGCAAACGGTACCACCCAGCTCACACAGAAGATTTACTGGCGCAGTTATGCTCAAAGAAAAGAATGCCTTTCTTGTCAATTAGACCTAAAGAAATGTGTATAGGTTTTAAAACAGGATATGTAACAGTAGCATTTGTTACACCAACTACCTTTACTTTGTTTCTATACTGGTATTTAACTGTCTGAAGTAACTTTTAATACAGACCTAGTGTTTTTAGTTCCACCAAGAATAGAATTGGCTTTGCATTTATTTCTACTTTAACATAGGGTCCTTTTTGATTCAGTGGCAGTAAAGCGATTAAGGTTTATTTTTGTTTTATTACCCTGCCATAGTAAGTATGGTGATTTGCAGCACTTAATAAGGACTTTAAGTCTTTTTTATTTTTCAGCCAGTCAATAAACGCTTGCCTTATTTTATTTTGTACAGGGCTTGCAAACCCGGCACAAAGGCAGCTACAATAGCTGGTTAAGCTTGTTCATTTGGGTCTGGTATTTTTGAATGTTTATCAAACACTGCTTTAAGATGACTCAAATAATCTACAGAGGCTTTCTCTTTATTTTGCCTACATGCCTGACACACTTTTGTAATTTACCAATGCTATCCTTTTATTTATTAGTGCATTTTCTGTGGGAATAAAATTTATTTTAGCCTTTTCAAGTAACTGTGTTCTTATTTTATTGGAGTAACTTTACGAAGCATCTGGTTTAAATCTGTCAAAGTAGGGTTGTAATAGTTTTTTTTCTCGATTCCTCCTTAAACCTTTATGGATGTTTTTTTCTCTTCTTTTAGTTAGAAAACATTTAGACATAGTATGCATATCAGCATTAGCCCCCTCCTCCACATTTTTTTTAAAGGTACCAAAAAAAATCTTCTGCAGAGGCAATAGCCTCTTGTCCTACCCTATCATGTGAGCGCTTGTGATGAGCCACAGGAGTGTCAAACACTAGTGCTCCTGTTGGAAAGGTAGAAGCTTGTTGAGAATGATAGGAAGAAGGAAGGAAAAAAACTTTTTAACTGCAGATGCTGTTCTAAAGATGAGAGCTAACGGCAAAACTACGTTGAGATGTAACAGTACCATGCTGACCTTGTGCTCAAAAAATGCAAAGGTCTGAGAAACAGAAGAATCTTGTACAGGAGCCACCCGTACCGGTACATATGGGGGTGGGGTGCAGTAGCTACTGGAGGATTTTTTAGACGTTTCTGCTTTTTGGCCATTTTCAGTTTGTTCCAAACCTGCTAAGACAGAATAAAGGAAACCCTTTTTACTGGCCTGTACTGCCTTTTTAACCTCTCTTACTTGTTGCCTCACAGTAAGACATTGTCCTGTTTGTTTCTCAGCTAGAGCGTCATCTGTGTGGAGACATGCATGAATGGGCGTACCTTCGTTGAAGGTTGTGCGTCAGGGCCGGCAAATCGCCATGTAAAAATCTACTGCCAATCATTAGCGGACCGGAAAAGCCGAAAGATACAACAACAACTTGTTGAAACAATTTCTTATTAACATCCGGCAACCCTCTTAATGCTGACTCCTTTTCCCTTTTAAGTGCTTTACTGTACCAAGAATAAAATGCTGTCATTTGTTTCCCACTTACTTTGCTTTGCTTTTTTTTTCAAAAATGCCTTTCAATGTCAGCAGTTTAGTCTTATAAGTTCCATTTAATGGAAATACCCCACCAGCAACAATTCTTAGTAAGTTGAAACCAGCCATGTAAATATTTACAACTTTCCTTCCCATAGTTAAAATACATACAATATGCAGGTTTTCCCTTTTCAGGGATTTGATCTAGCTTGCTTATCTTTGCTCCCATTCTTCTTCTTTTATAAATCGGTAATACAAATGTTAGGCTCACCGTACAACTCCTGGATCCTGGCAATTCTGAAGACAGAAAGTAACTGTAGTAATCCACACACCGTACAGGGAGGGAAAGGTAGGAAGTCTGTCGGAGTGCAACAACAGACGAGAGGTTTTGATCAGCCTTTTCCCACAGTACCCCCTTGCTTTCGTCCTTGCGCCAGCTCAAAAGTTACAGCTCCAGCAATGCAGTCAGGATAACGAGGCAGATAGGTACTGTGTCCAGAACTGACCACTCTTTCGGACCCTCTGAGGGTACTTTCACACACTCACACTGTTAAGTCCCAACGTGCTTTTGGGCTAAGAATTTATTTTAACAACGCATACCTCTAAGTCCTATCATGCGGTAGGCTTGTGAATTTGTTTTAACAGTATATAGTCTATGTCCTAATCATGCTATGGGCTCATGAACTTGTTGTATAGTCTACGTCCCAATCATGCAGTAGGCTCATTAACTTGTTTTAACTTTTCAGTCTACGTCCCAATTATGTGGTGGGCTCATTAACTTGTTTTAACTTTACAGTCTATGTCCCAAGCATGTGGTGGGCTCATGAACTTGTTTTAACTTTATTTTTAACTTTTAACTTTTTCTTTTCTTTCTCTCATACATTCATACATTGACAGAATAAAAACATCTCTCATACTTCTTACCTTTCAATCCTGAGGGTACCGCCCTCAACACAAGGCGCCTCCTTGTGTTAATTTGTCTTTTACTATATGTGCACATACATTTACTGTACTCATTTACTGTGGGGTCCTCCCACTATTACTTGTATATCTTACAACCACTCAGTCAAACAAAAACGCAGTCATGCACTTACATTTGCTAAAATTGACAAAAAAAAAAAAAAAAGAGAAGAAAAAACACAAACCAACCCTTTTCCCGTTACAAAACAATTTCCCTGCCAAGGCTAGTATGTTTGCACACCCTGAATAGCTGCACATCTGAGTCTCAGACTATTCCATATAAAGCAGTGTGGAATTCACAGAAAATCTGTGATGGGCCCTATTCCAGAACTGCCCTGCAGCAGTACCAAAGTTTAAATCCAGAGAACGGCACCAAATTGTTAAAGTCATAAATAGTAACATTAAGAATTCGCCTTGTATGCCTTTAGTCAGGAACAACACGTCAGGATGTGCAAACAGAAATTTTATTCTTACAGCGCTGGGAGTTAGTCTTCATAATTCTGGATGGAGCATTCTCACTTTACATACAAAAACTGTAATTTTATACATTTTCTTATCAAATTGCTCATGCAGTTTCATGACGTTGTAATGACTGTGTCCTATAGAAAACTTTGCAAATGTCCTCATCCCTCATGATTTTTGCCTCATACTCCACGTGAACACCTTCCTATACATGATTCACCTGCTTCCAAGGGGTCTTGTTTTTGACCTTGGATGTTTCAAACCTACCCTAGCAACAGTGCGCTCCTAGCCTGGAGGTGTCAGGCTAACAAATTCCTTGTTGTAATAACTACATGCCTCACTTTATGCCACACAGACTATTCTCTCTTATTACATACTAAAATAATTTAGTTTAACATGAACAGTAATACTGTTGCTTATGAAGCTATATTTTTTCCCAGCCCTGCATACAAATTATATTTGTTTTTTAACAATCATATTATAGCATCATTAATAAGCTGAAATGAATATACATTTTAATAAGCTGGTCTTGTCCCATAACAAAATAATGTCCTTAGTTATACCAATTTGCTCACCCAATATTTCTGACAGAGTGTCCTGCAGGGAATTTTTAAAGTCTGCCAAGTCATTACACTCCCAAGAAATATGTTCCCATTTCTTCACCATCACACCTCCAGCGTTTGCAACCTACCTGAGAAATATTTCTTTGGAGTCAGCATGGGGTATAAAAATAATTATGCATTCACTTCCAAGCAAATTCCTAAGTTGTCTAGACGTTGCTGCATATTTGGGAGCCATATATATATACCCCATTGTTTCTTTGTGAATTGCTTATCCAATCTTTCTTCCAAAAATTTTCTAACCTCCTCTGATTGATTTCTGTAGCTATCATGCAATATTTTATATGCCCTATTAATTGTCCTTTTTAAAAGCAGCTTCTCTTCTAGATTCTAATAAAACCTCTACCAGTGCTGCTCTTTTGTTGATGATCTCCCTATTTCTTTCTCTTTGCCTGTACTCTGATATCAATCCTTAATAGGGAAGACGGTCTCTAGCCTGCAGTCGAAATGAATTCTTGGCCTCTTCCCATTCTATTACCTTTCCCTGTCTGATTATTTGCTCCCATTACCTTGGTTCCTTTGCCAGTTTTCTCCAGTGAATTCCAGCCCCCTCTTGTCTATTCTCTGTACCCCTAATTGCAGTGATCCCTATCAGCAGAATCTACTTTCTCCATCACCATGTTGATCTAGTTCTTAGAATACTCTGCTAATTTATGAATCCAACATTCTGTAAGGTTATTGCTATTCTCCTTAAGGATCTGCATCCAATATCCCAGTCTCTCCTCCTTCCTTGAGCTTTTCCTCCATTTCATCATCATTTCTGCTTGTGCTATGTATAGGAGCATTAACTGTGTAGCAGTGAAATACCTCTTCAAATCAGGTAATCCCAAACCACTTTGCTCTACTAGAAGGATCAACTTATCCCACTTGACTCTTACTCTCTCCTTCCAAGATAAAATCCTTCAACTGGTTATTAATTGCTGTCCTCTGGTTGATAAAAATATGCCTGACCTGACCTAAAGCAATTAAAAACATTTCACTGCTTGTATCTTGTTATCCATATCCATAAAACTGAACTTCCGATTTCTTAGTTTTTGTATTCTCTTTTGTTTACTGTCTTCCCACATATCCTTATCTGCCATAGCATATTCCTTTTTTATCCATACTCCTAAGTACTTAATTTTCTCATGTCCCTATAACTATGGGTATTGCTCAACAAATTCGTGTGAGGGTACATAGTTTACAGCTTTTGCCCTTATTTTATCATCATTACTTTTATATCGCAAAAAGACTTGAAACTGCCTCAGAATGTTCCACAACACTGAAATGTATTTTTCTAGTTTTGTCAGGTATAAAGTAATATCATCTACAAGTAAAGCCAACTTTCTTGACTACCATACCAATTACATCCTTGAATTTCTGAGCCCCTTATTTTCTTTGCCAGTGGTTCTAAATGTAATGCAAATAACAAAGGTCTCGTTACTCTGCTCAAACAGAACTTATCAGAGCAGAACCCCCTACTCTAATTTCTGCCTGCGAGTCCTCATATATCCCCCTAATTGACCTTATAATTTTATCAGGGAATGCAGATACTTCTATTTCCCTACCTGTCCCAACTTACTGTGTTGAATGCCTTTTCTGCATCAAGACCCACCCACAACCATGGCATTTTTTTACATTCTGCTATCTTCTGAGTCATCATTGTTCTGTTAGTGGTGTCAGATGTTTGCTTGCCCTCCACAAAACCACATAGATCCATGTCTGTTAATTTTGGTGTAACCTTTGACATTCTTTTAGCTGTTATAGGTATAAACACTTTATAAATATGCTTTAGAATTGAAATGAAATTGAAAAACTAGATATGATGGGTCTTTACCTACTTCGGGTATTACAGCCACCACAGGTTCCTTCCAGGATGTTATTTCTCCTCCTTTTAAAATTCTGTTAGAACATTCCAAATCTTTGCCACTTTCTTCCCTCCTAGCTTCCAAACTTCCACAGGAATGCTATCTATTCCTGGGACTTTCCTGTAGATTAGTTATACACTGTTTTTATCTCATCCCCTCTTATCCTAACTGTTAGTAATTGAACCTCATCTACCTCTAATTTTGGCATATTTAATTCTTGTACAAACATTCCCATTTGTAGTTTTCTTGATTTCTGCATTTCTCAGTTTTATGCAGACTTTTTTAAAATGTCTGAAATATTTCTAATACCGCTGCAGGATCTGTGGTTATTTTTCCTGTTACAAGCTCCCTAAGCTTGGCAGCAATGCTTTCTACCTTCTGTTGCCCGAGCCTTTCTGCTAAAAGCTTTTGTGCTCTGGAGTTATCAAAAAAAAAAAAACAGTCGCTTAACAGCAATCTTTCTAAGCTCATTCATATTATCAGGATAGTCCCTTATTTTCTCTTTAGCACTGTGCAATTGCACCTCTTCTGGCTCTGTGAGATCCCCTCTATTCTGCAATCCTTTAACCTTTGTCAGTCCTTCTAAATAAGTCTTGTTGCTTCTTAACCATTTTACTTTTATTTCCACCCTATTTATAAACTCCACTTTAATTTTTATCCCACTCCTAGCTATATTTTCAGAAGAGATTTCTGTCTTCTCTAGTAACTCCCGAATAATTTCCATTACCCATTCCTTAAATTACTCTCTTTTTAACAGCTAGGTGGGGGACTGCCAATGTATCATTTTTATTTTTGTTATTATTAGTTTGTGATCTGAAATAGTTATTGGATGCATATCAACACTTTCTATTAAATGCACATGTTCCTGTGAAATATAATTTTTGTCTAACCTAGCCCATTTTTTGTGCATTGGGGAATAATTTTAAATTATCTCCTAGCTCATACTACAAAATTCACAACTTCCATACCAAATATTTTCATGAATTTCTTCAAAAATCGACTCTCTTTGTTATATTTTCCCTTCTAGGTTCTCCATATACATCCTCACTGTTGCAAGTCAAATTCCAGTCCCTATCTACAGTGGATATAAAAAGTGTACACAACCCTGTTAAAATGTCAGGTTTTTGTGATACAAAAAATGAGACCACAATAAATTATTTCAGTACTTTTCCCACCTTTAACTGACCTATAACCTGTACAATTCAATTGAAAAACAAATCTGTTAGGGGAAAAATATAAAAATTAAAAAAGTACAATAAGCTGGTTGCAGAAGTGTGCACACCCTTAAACTAATAGTTTGTTGAAGCACCTTTTGATTTAATTACAGTATTCAGTTTTCTTGGGTAGCAGTCTATCAGCATGGCACATCTTGACTTGGCAATATTTGCCCACTCTTACTTGCAAAAGTGCTCCAAATCTGTCAGATCGTGAGGGCATCTCTGTGCACAGCCCTCTTCAGGTCACCCCACAGATTTTCTATTGGATTTAGGTCTGGGCTCTAGCTTTCCAAAACTTTAATTGTCTTCTGGTGAAGCCATTTTTTTGTCGACTTGGATGTATGCTTGGGGTCATTGTCGTGTTGAAAGGTGAAATTCCTCTTCATCTTCAGCTTTCTAGCAGACGCCTGATGGTTTTGGGCCAAAATTGACTGGTATTTGGAACTGTTCATAATTCACTCCACCTTGACTAAAGCCCCAGTTCCAGCTGAAGAAAAGCAACCCCAAAGCATGATACTGCCACCACCATGCTTTACTGTGGGGATGGTGTTCTTTTGGTGATGTGAAGTGTTGTTTTTGCGACAAATGTACCTTTTGGAATTGTGGCCAAAAAGTTCAACCTTGGTCTCATTAGACCATAACACATTTTCCCACATGCTTCTGGGAGATGTGATGTATTGTATTGCAAATTTTAGCTGGGCCTGGTTGTTTTTCTGTTTAAGAAAAGACTTGCGTCTTGCAACCCTACCCCATAGGCCAGATATATGGAGAGTATGGGAGGTTGTTGTCATGTGTAGTACACAACCAGTACTTGCCAGAAATTCCTGCAACTCCTTCAGTGTTGCTGTAGGTCTCTTGGCAGCCTCCCTGACCAGTTTTCATCATGTCTTTTCATACATTTTGGAGAGACGTCCAGTTCTTTGCAACATTACTGTTGTCTCATATTTTCTCCACTTTTTGATGACTGTCTTCACTGTGTTCCATGGTATAGCCAATGTTGTGGAAACTTTTTTGTACCCTTCTCCAGACTGATACATTTCAACAATGAGATCCCTTTGATGGTTTGTAAGCTCTCTGCGAACCATGGCTTTTGCTGTAGCAGAAAACTGAGTATTCGTCAGGAAAATCCTACTAGGACAGCTGAACTTTATTTGGAGTTAATCAGAGTCTCTTTAATTGATGACAGGTGTTTACCCAAGAAGACTGAATGCTGTAATTAAGGAAAAAGTTGCTTCAACAAAGTATTAGTTTAAGGGTGTGCACACTTGCGCAATCAGCTTATTGTACGTTTTTTTATTTTTTTATATTTTTCCCCTAACAGATTTGTTTGTTTTTCAATTGAATTGTACAGGTTATAGGTCAAATTAAAGGTGGGAAAAGTTTTGAAATGATTTATTGTGGTCTCATTTTTTTATATCACAAAAACCTGGCATTTTAACAGAGGTGTGTACACTTTTTATATCCACTGTATAAGTAATATTCCGTACTTAAAACTGATTATTTCTCTGAGAATTTTCTTAAACTCCATTGTACCAGTTTTAGGTGGAATGTAAATACGTACCAATGTAATCCTCCTCCTCCTTTACAGTAGCCACTTAGTACTACAAATCTACCATTATTTTTTTCCCTGTTCTCTCAAAATTAATATTAAGTAGTCCCTTTTTTATTTGTCCCAGATGTTCCATTAAATAACCATCCTGAAATCCTTTCTTTATCAAATTCACATGCTGAGTTCTTTCTGAATGAGTCTTCTGTAGCATAGCTATTTGCACTCTCCATTTTTAATATAGTTCACTGTTCTCTTTTGTATACATCTGTGAGGCCATTTACAATTAAAGATAACATGGAAAGTGTTGTTATGATAAAGTTATTATTCTCACCTGTTTATGTATAACAGCTTTTTCAGTATGTCTTGTTTCAGCTTTTGTTACATGCATACACTAATGTTTGTCAGGTTAATCTTTTATATAGTTGTTTCTTGTCATATCCATTTGAAGTCTTACAGAACTTTTTATTTCAATGAAAACCCCCAAACAAAAAAAACATATACCCCAAGAACATCCCTACAACCTGTTAACTTAATACTAACACTCAGTTTCAAATAATAAAGTTTAACCATCCTAACAAGAACAATTGTCCCAGATTGGCAGCCACACTCACATGCTTGAGATAACCTTTAATGAAGGTTATCCACGCTAAGATGCATGATGGAGCTTGTGCTTCTAAGTGCTGTTAGTCGTGCTCTTATCTTTATTCTTCCCCCGAATATAGAAAACAAATTGAATGTTTTCAGAAAATATTATCTGCTAACCATTAAATGAAAGAAGTATTCTGTTTTTATTTCCCCTTATCAGATTATTTCCATAGAAACATGAGAACAGATGCATTATTATATTCCACTACATGTATTGCACTGTGAATATTTATGTGCTAGAGGGAATTTTTTCATTACATTCAGTGTTCTTTTATTTATTTGCTATGTCAGCGAATGGGCGAAATCAAAAGAAGCTGAAAATTAGATAGAGAAAACAGTGGTATGGCTTAACAGCTTTGAATATTTGAGAGGGGTAGTTGAGGAGAAGGGAAGTCTGAATGAGAAGGTCAAAACTAGACTCAGAGGGGCTGCAAACAGTGGTACCAAATATCAGGAGAAGTGTATGTCAAAAGAATGCCAAAGAACCTGAAAAGTAAGGTGTACAAACCAGTGGTGCAGTCAGCACTACTGCATGGTATAGAAACCTGGTTAATGAAGACAAAGCAGTTTAAGAAGCTAGAGGTGATGGAGATGAAGTGCCTGAGATATGTAATAGGATGTATAGTATGGGACAGATGAAGAAATAAGGACATCAGAGCAGAAGCCCAAATAGCTTCAATTGCAGAAAAGGTCCAAGAGAACAGAGTGCTGTATTTTGGGCACATATGCAGGAAAGTAGAAAACAATCTGGTGAAGATTTGGGACAGACAAGGATAGGATAACGGCAAAAGACAAAGCTGGATGGATTGTGTGAGAAAGGACCTGCGAAAGTGAGGTATCACTGTTGGAGAATGTAGGAGAGTGGCACTGAATCGAGAGAGACAGTAACAGTTGATACAACACTGACCCCTTGTAGAAAATAAAAAAAGCAGTATCAGTGGTCTGTCGAATACAACAAAATTATTGCATAAAATAAGTACAGTAGTACTGTGTGGACTGGATTCCTTTGGTGCACTTCCCAAAATTAGGACAACGATGCCTTGTATTCCACACACACATTCTAAAGCAAAACTCCAAATGAACGTATAACTGTTTTATGAAGCAGAAACACATTTATTGAATTACTATTATCTTGTCGTGATTTTGTCTCTATGACCTTAAGAACTGCTCCATACTTTGTTCACATCCTTTTTCTTTACAGAGAATGTATTTCATATTCTAAGATAAAAGGCAAATATCAAGCCTTCTGTTTCTGGCATGTTTCTTTGCAAAATGTGTGTAAATCACATATATATTTTAGGTCCAGAGTAGCCATATAGTGGCTGACAGATGTGTCTAGCTGTCTGTATTTGGTGCAAAATATTAGTATGGGTGTCAGATGTGCATGATTGTATAAGTGTGGAATGCGACTGTCACAGCCATTTGTTTGATTGTATAGGTGTAAAGTGTCATTGATACAGCTGATTATATACATGGTTGTGTAGGTACAGAGTCTGTTTTACTGTTTTTTAAGTGTATGTAGTTATTTAGTTCAGAATGTCTTGGATAGGGCTGTAAACTCAAGAGTGTCATTAATATGGCTGAAGATTTATATAAATGTAATAGTGTGTAATGTTTAGTGCTTGGGACTTGGTTGTTAACATGTATGTGTTATAAGGTACACATAGCCATAGAGATAGCTGCCAGAGTGCACCAGTTTTGTGAATGCAAATCGTTACTTTGATAGTTATTAAACTTTGCATGGATGTTATGAATTGTCTGTACTAGGTGTTAATCATTTTGCTTACTTGGTTCACCTACAGACTGTTCTGCTAGTGAAGGTCAGGATGCTGTCATTGTCTAGAGGAAGAACTTTTGCACAGAATGTCTGTTACCCTTTCAGTAAAAAGCTGTCCATTAGCATCATTCTAGGCAGTTGTCAATTAACTGAAAAGCTTGCGTATCTTAACTTTTTTAATGCTACATCATAGGATTTGATAGGTTACTCACATATTCATTACCTTATGTTCTGCAAAACTGCTTTATAGTACAAATACTAGTATAATTGAAGAAGTACATTTCATTTGGCATATGTTAAGTATTGTATTGCTTATTCTTGCCATGCCTATTTATGTATGTGTGTGTATGTATGTATGTGTATATATATATATATATGTCTATATTATTTTCAGTTTCCTTGTTCTAACAAAACTTATGTAATTAAAATGATGCATTTTCTTGGCTGATTGTGTATACTTATTTTCTCATGTACATATGTATTCCTGTTTTTTTCTTTTCTTTTTTGGATTTTTGTAGCTGATTCTCAGCACCCACAAGGTCTTCCAAGCTCTCATTCCACTCCAAGACTAACCCCAACCATTTCTGGGGCTAGTGAGGAGATCAAGGCACTTGGACTGTGTCATATTGCTCCTGATGAGTGTTTTTTTCCATACCCTCCCCTTGCATGTAATCATAACATCCAAGACTGGATTTCGAAACTGGAGTGTGCTGGTAAATAGTCCTGCTTCCATAGCAATGCAGCCAATACCCCCTGCTATGTCCCCTGTCCCTGCTAGGCATGATGCCCTCCCCACCAAAATGTACACACCGTTTCTCCCTTTGCCAACACCTTAGATGCTTGAGCTGGTGTGTGATTTAATATCAGTAAATTATTTTTGAAATACTCATATGTTTCTCTTTTGTATAGTATGCCAAAGAGATGCCCAGTTTGCCTGCATCGTAATCAGAGACACTGTCCGTACGTGTTCATGTTTCCATTGCTTTTAGACTGTTTTTGTGTTTGAAAAGGGTTCTTAGACCACTCCTTACCCATTTAATAAATAAAATTATTACAGGGCATACGTCATGGAATTTGCTGTAATATTAACATTTTAAAACCTTACAGAGAAGTGTCTTCATCTGCCAGTGAAAACAAATGCAGCTGAGTGCGGTATGTGCACTGAAGTCTAACTGAACCAGAATTGCAGCCATTCAAAAAGTATAGCAGGTAGTCAGTTGTCATCACCGATTTGACATGATTCAGAGAAGTAGGGAGTGCAACGTCTTTTTTTCCTTCAGTTAACATTTAAAAGAAGCAGTGAGAAAATAACTCCAAATTATATAAAAGGAGTAGATCCAGTAGCTGTGTGATGCTGCCACCTTGTGGAATTGCATTTTTAGTGACTTCAAATAATCAGTTCCTTATCTCACTGATGCCTGTGTGGTGTGGAATGTCACATCTCTAGCAGCCTACACATACTTACATTCCAGAGCATTTCCGGAAAAATAAACTTAAGCATAAGATAAACAAATGTAAATATTTTGTGAAAAGTAAAAGCTATTTAAACCATACAAATAGCAATGTTTTCAGTAAGAAGTATTCTTTAGAGTGATGATAATGCATTCACAACATAACTCTCAGCCGCTAAGCACAAAAACAACTGGACAAAGCCCCCCAAAAAGGGGCAAATTTTAAATATTGCACTTATAAACTTACTAGAATAAAAGGTCTTGTGTTACTATGTTTTAGTGCACTAAACGCAAAAAATTGCTGTCCAAGAAAACAAAGGCAAGGCCCCAACAATGGAAAAGCACCCTCCTCAGCCTCGAGGCAAACAGATAAGGCAACTTTCAAATCCTCCAAGGGTTCCTTTGAGAGAAGTTTAGCAAGCACAGCCAAGGATAACAATGAGAACTTTTACAGCTACGTACGTAACCTAAAGGGTAGACCCAAGCATGCGGAGGACTAGTGGCCAATGGTGTCACATACACTGACCCCACAGAGATAGCAAACCCGCTAGCAGATAGGTTTGGTGAAAATTTCACTCCCTTAACCCCTCCTAACTTACAACAAACCTTCCCCCCACCCTACATATCTGAAGAGCAGGTCCTCAAAACCTTGTCCAAGGCAATAAACACAGCGTTTATGGGACCAGACGACATCACATGCTGTCTTCTAAACAGCTTAAAGCATGAACTAACATCACCATTAAGTTCCCTTTTCAATCATAGCCTAACCACAGGCTTTGTTCCTGCAGAGAGGAGAACAGTAACAGATATTCCCCTCCACAAAGGTGGCCTAGCAACAGACCCGGGAATTACAGATCCATAAAACTGACCAGCCTCATCTGTAAGGCCATGGAATGTGTCATTATGGACCCATAAATAAAGACATAGATGACCTCCAAACCGTGGATCTTACCCAATTTGGCTTCATGAAGGGCAGATCCTGCCTGTTAAATCTGGTGGATTTCTTTGAAAATGTGACCAAGGCCATTGACGAGGGCAAATCTGTGCACACAGCATACCTCGACCTAGCAAAGGCTTTCGACACATTCCCACATTCAGGCATTACCGATAAACTTAGCAAACTGAATGTAAACCCCCATCCATTGTAAGATGGGTTGCCAACTGGCTCACAAACCGGACACACTATCAAAGTGGGTGACTACACATCAACCACCAGACCTGTTACCAGTGAGGTACCACAGGGGTCAGTGCTGGGCCCCTTACTGTTTATACTTCTCAGATATTCAGGTCAAAACTAAGATGTTGTGGCTGACCAAGTTTGCAGACTGAAAACTAGGCGCAATCTTTGAATCCCCAAATGATGTCAGTATACTCCAGGAGGGTCTCACACAGACCAGCAACTGATGTATTAGTCACTGTCTCAAACTGAATCCAGAGAAATGCATCATCATTCCCTTCAGCATAAGCAATGTCCCGTCACACTACAAAATCAACAATGACCTAAGTACACATGAAATGGTAAGGGACCTGGGGTCGCAAGTTAATTGCAACCTTAACTTTGACCACCATGTGTCTGCTGTAGTAAGGAAAGTTTTCTATGTAGCACACGTGAGTAGTAAAGGCATCATCTCAAGAGCAAAAGAAGTTAAAACCCCCCTGTTCTTGGTACTTATCCGGCCCATAATTTAATATAATGCCCTGTTTGGCATTTACCTTACTAACCACCTGCAGCAGTTAGAGGCCTGAGAGGGTTCTAACAAAAACGATCAAGGAGCTCCAGCATGTGCCTTGCACAGACCAACTAAAGTCTCTGTCACTATACACCGTATCATATAGACTTCTTAGGGGAGACTTATGCCTGGCCTACAGTGCAGTCCCTGACCCAAACTTAATGAGCTTGCTGCATATCTGTAAATCAAATGGGCCTAGGGATATGGCCTGCGACTTAAATAGGACATGCTGAAGGGACAGGTCTCCCAGTGTCTGCCACATTTTGGAACAGGCTACCAGTTCATGTGAAACAGAGCACCTCTATGACACTTTTCAAGGGGAACCTGGACTAATGGATGGTGCAGTGTAAATTCATACTGGGGATAGAGCCCACAATTCTCCTGGACATGGGCAGCACTAAATGCAATTTTGGTTATTAGCTAGCATTTCTATGGTATTACATTGGGATGAAACGGCTAGGCTTAAAATGACCGGGTCAATAGCCTAGTAATTTTCTGTGATCCTATGCATTTTCTGAAGGATGTGAAGTAAGAAAGTCAAATGCCTGTCATTATTTAGTGAATTCAGTCATCAATGACTGGCCTCAAAAATCCATAAAATCACAAATTTTATGAGGAACATACCAAAATATGAGGCACAAATCTGGACATTTGTGAGGTATGATTAACAGTCTTTCTGTAAATACTGTACTATATTACGATGCACACAAACCCCAAATTATATTTTTTGTTAAATTTTCACAAACTGTCATGTCTTGGAAACTGTGCTACTTAGCCATAAATTGGTATAACATTTTTGTTAACCAGACAAGGTTTCACATGACAACAAGAAATTCCTCTATGAGTGCATGTTTACTGAGATAGTTACAGAATTATGTAACATATGCTTAATTGTTTAATTAGCAATATAAATATGACTGAATATCTCTAAAGATGTGGAGCTTACAGTGCAAATATAAAAGGCAGTTTTCTTCAAGAACATCTAAGGTTTCATATGATGTTTTGCAGCAGTTTAAGTTGCTTGTTTTTGAATTATTATGTATATGCGGTCAGGTTATTAATTCTTAATTTTCATCAACCTTAGAGTACATTCTTAGCCCACCATATGACACTTGTCATGCTCTGAAAATTTTATTTCTTTGGGACAAAAACACAAACTGTGTTGGCTTAGGGGGTTAATGCCCTGACCCAGTTGACCTAGGTCTCTTTAGTGTTTCAAACATCTGTTGGATCTAGTATGAGGAGGATGGGTGTTCCTATCCTAGGGGTGCGGTCTGGGTCAGGAGGTACAGTAATCCCCATGGAGGAATTAGTAGTGAAACATTGGGGTATACATTCTGCTCACCTTGCTGTGAAAGTGGTAGTCTACATTGCAGGTGCTCAACAGCATGCAGTTATAAAGAGAAAGGTGTAATGGTCCGTGCAATGATCTAATGACCCCTGCCTAGAGGAGTGGTTTGAGCCATGACAGAAGTACCCTCGTTGCTGGGATTCCAGTGAAGGTGGCAATCAATTTAATGGTTGCCTGGATGATGGACCCTTTGGATGACTCTTGCCTTCATGCTGGAGATGTATGAGAAAGTGAATGGGCTAAATTCTGATAGGTAGAGGCATGAAGGCCAAAAAACATGCCGAAACAAGAAAGTATTTCTTTCCCTAGGACTAGAGTATCTCCCCTCTGATATGGCTTATTTACAATTAATAGCAAAACTTTTGAGTCGTGTGTCTGTGTGGGGTGGGGGGTCTCTGTGTTCAGTCTCTTAATTCTTTGATTCTTCCTGGGTTTTGGATGAAAAATAGTTCTTTATTGATGTAGCCAGAAATGCTGTGTGTGTTAGCTTGTTCATTTAACTACCACCACCTTTTAAAATGTATCCTGTCTAGTTAGTAGACCATATTTCATTAAATGTGCAGTTTTTTCACCCCCATCAACAATTCAGGTTGTTTTCCAATGAATTATATCTCTGGGCATCCTATATGCAACTCTTTATCAAAAATATAGAATAGTTTGATATCAATTCTTCAGTGACCTATATATGTTCTAATATTTACCACCTAAAAAAGAAAAAAAAAAACATTTAAGACCAAGTGAGATGTTGAGAACCTGTTGAAAGTCTGAGGACTGTAACTGTGGGACTTAGAGTAACTAAACTACAACTGCAGATGTATGGGAGTGTGTATTACACCTGGGGTTGCAGTACTTCCAACTATTCTCCCTACTCTGAGGTACAGAGATCTCATACTTAGTCTAGGTACGTAGCAGTGATGTGGTGGTGGGACACAACTCTGCACCTCAAGGTAGCAATGCCTGCCAGCAGAACAGGTAAGAGCTAGTTTGAAAATTCAGTGGGTTATTTTCTTTTTATTTCATCTGCAATTTATTTTTCAGTCTAGATTTACAGTTTTGGGTTTTGCACTTGGAGATAGCTTGATGTATTAAAGGCGTTAAGTATGCATAGTTTTTAAACTTTTCATTATGTTCTTCCACCAGTTATTTTATTTTCACATCATTGCATGTTTATTTTACTTAAGTCCAATAAAAAAGACCTGTCAGATTTTAGAGGCTGCCTGATATATTTTTATATTCCTTCAGGAAGCTGCTGACTGTTGTACAGTGGTGGCAGATGTCCGTTGCATGTCTTGAATTTATATGATATTCTTGCAAACAACATTCCTGTCTGTTCATTACCTACTGGCTGTTTGCAAACATATCTGAACCAGATATGTAAGGAGGTTGGCTACAACAATAGAAAGGAACCAAAGTATTTTTCAGATACCTTGATGACAGGTAATTCAGATTTGGTAAAGTGAAGGGGTCAAAAGTACTCAGCTGTTAGAAGCCCTTGATGAGTAGCTTCATTTTGGTTCTCGTGAGGAGGAATAGCAAAGACCTCCACAGAGATGGACCTCGTAGCAGTTTTTCTGAGAGCGTCTCATAGAGAATACTGATGAATTCTCTGACACTGGCTTCATTGAACCCACTGTTTTGAAAGGGGACTTTAACAAAACCTAAGGCACTTTGTAATGCATGCTGCAGTAGAACTCCCACACACATCCCGCAGAAGGATGTCCTCCCTGCAAACCTCTGCACTTGTGTTAACTAACTCACTGTGACGGACTTCAAAGAGAAGATATTTCAATCTTAGAATTAGTAGAATTTGTATCTAGGAACCTCATCTTTAGATCATTTCCTGATTTGCTTCAAAGCTATATGTAAAGAGAAAACTGGAGGGGGGTATCAGAAGACAAGATTCCTGGCACAAAAAACATTCACTTTATTCGACTGATGGCAGAATGAGACAAATCAGTTTAGTCTGCCCTTAAGAAGTTCAGCAATCTAACTCTTCATTTCTTCTTCCATATTTTCTGAATATGTCGTACATTTTTATCTGTCATCTTAGATTCTTTGTCTACCACTTATTGTAGAAGAACATACCTTGGGACAGCAACCCTGTTATTGAAGAAGTCCTTCAAAGGTGTAGAGAAAATGTAGTTGGCGTAGTGTGTACTTTCCCCCCCTCTCTATATTTTTGTGTAGAATGATTCCTTCACAATACTCAAACATAATCTTATGTGCACATACTGTCTCTCCTGCCCATTCTGGTCAACTAGCTTGATATATCTTTTTCTAGGTAGCTTCAACATGTATAAACAGTATTAAGGGTATGCTTTTATCAACCCCTGGTGTTGGTGGAGCAACATTTGCTTCTTAACTGAAAGCACCAAGTAAACCTCCCAATATTTTGTTTGCTTTCACTGTAGCCCTTTCACACCCTTCCTGGTAACGTAATGTAGGTGTGACATGCATCCCTTTTTCTGATCTTTTTCCTGCTTTTTTATCTTTACTGTACTTCTTCCAGCTCTTACTGCATAACTGGATTATTGTTACCTAAATAAAAATGTTTTTTAATTAATCCTCAACTTGCCATTTTTGCCTGCACATTTAATTTTTTCAAGCTTGTTTTGTAGACTGCATTGCCCATTGTCTACCAGCATAGCAATATCTATGTTATCTGCAAATTTGGCAGTTCTGTTTTAATACCTTCTACTGTATGTGGAATGTAAACTCAGGTTAGAAGGGGATAGAGTGTAGACAACTGGTTAAGGGAAAATAGAGACTTAAGGTTTTAAGACAAAAGTGCAGCATTCCATCTCCCACAGCACAAAGGTATGAAGCATTGAATGTGACCTTGACAACCCGTGTTGGATTAACAGCACAGGTGCAAAAAAGGAGTGGGGTGGGAATGATAGGAGTTGAGTGGTCGTTGTCAGCTTGCCCATCCTTAGGGAGGTGAGGTGGTTCTAGCTCACTATATGGGTGACACCTGGAGGAAGCACTTAGGTGTTGCACTTGTTGAGCATGAGCCTGCAGGACAGGTGCTACCTAGAGGCCGAGGAGTAGCTTGCCTCAAAAAGGAACTGTAGAAGCAGATGTAACCTGCTGGAGTTGGCACAATTTCTTACATCATCTTCTACTTGTTTACTTCATAACTTTAACAGGACTGTAAAATAAACATTTTCCTTCAATGTGTTATGCTAAGCATTTGTCATTTTTATATTTATGTTGGTGAGTTTAGTACTCAGGAAAAAACTGCATTCTGTTGTTTATTCACACTTAAACACACTAACCTTGCTGTCAGGCCAACTGACCTTATAGAAACATGCCTCCTTATAGTTCCATTAGTTTCAGACATTTCAAACTTATGCATGTTTATGTACGTGTGTGTATGTATATGTATGTGTGTGTATGTGTATCTATATATATATATATATATATATATATATATATATATATATATATATATATATATATATATATATATATATAAATAAAATGAATATACGTATACATATGTGTACTGTGCAGAATGCCAAACTGTGAAATGATCAACCTATTTGCACTTTGTCAAATTCTAAATGCACAATATTTAAAACACACAAATGATTGATGATACTTTATTAAAGGTGAATATTTGTATGATGGGAATATTGTGTTTGGCTGGGTTTATGTAGGTGATTGTGTGTGTTATGGTGCATATTGATGTCTGTGTGTGTGTCATGGTGCATATTGATGTCTGTGTGTGTTATGGTGCATATTGATGTCTGTGTGTGTTATGGTGCATATTGATGTTTGTTTGTGTGTGTTATGGTGCATATTGATGTCTGTGTGTGTTATGGTGCATATTGATGTTTGTGTGTGTTATGGTGCATATTGATATCTGTGTGTGTTATGGTGCATATTGATGTTTGTGTGTGTTATGGTGCATATTGATATCTGTGTGTGTTATGGTGCATATTGATGTTTGTGTGTGTTATGGTGCATATTGATGTTTGTGTGTGTTATGGTGCATATTGATGTCTGTGTGTGTTATGGTGCATATTGATGTTTGTGTGTGTTATGGTGCATATTGATGTCTGTGTGTGTTATGGTGCATATGGATGTCTGTGTGTGTTATGGTGCATATCGATGTCTGTGTGTGTTGTGGTGCATATCGATGTCTGTGTGTGTTGTGGTGCATATCGATGTCTGTGTATGTTGTGGTGCATATTGATGTCTGTGTGTGTTGTGGTGCATATTGATGTCTGTGTGTGTTATGGTGGATATTGATGTCTGTGTGTGTTATGGTGCATATTGATGTCTGTGTGTGTTGTGGTGCATATTGATGTCTGTGTGTGTTGTGGTGCATATTGATGTCTGTGTGTGTTGTGGTGCATATTGATGTCTGTGTGTGTTGTGGTGCATATTGATGTCTGTGTGTGTTATGGTGCATATTGATGTCTGTGTGTGTTATGGTGCATATTGATGTCTGTGTGTGTTATGGTGCATATTGATGTCTGTGTGTGTTATGGTGCATATTGATGTCTGTGTGTGTTATGGTGCATATTGATGTCTGTGTGTGTTATGGTGCATATTGATGTAGATAGGGTCCATGCAGTGCTGGATATCATTGCCAGTGTCATTTTCTTCTGTGTGTTAGCAGTGATTCCAGTCCACAGGGAGAGATCTACTCCTCTTTGGAGTAGGTATATTTCCAGTGAGGTGATAGATCATACCTTACAGGTGGGGTTGTACTGATACCCATACTAGGGACCATTTTCCCTTAAATTATCACAGAAACTGCACATTGGATTGAAGCCATAAAGGTGCATCATAAAAAGGCAAAACAGTATCTGTCAGCTCACCAAAAAGGATGCCTGAGTTCATAGATGATACTAGGCTAACTGCCTTGAAGTGTCAGTTTAAGCCTAGCTATTAAACTGAGGTCAGAATTGAACCATGTATTTTGCGTTTATGAGATGTAGAGTTTAAGCATTATGCCACCCCCACCCCCCCGCTAAGCTTTGCTTATTAACTGTCAATGCCACAGGAGAACGTATAATCAAGTACTAGGCTTATCTGCCCTTGCAGGCCATTTAAGGCGTAGCCAGTTTCCCTTTACAGGTGAGAATCAAACTCTGCACCTTGTGTCTGTGAGGTAAACACTGTAACCATTATGCAATAAAACAAACACCAAACACGAAACAGCAGTGGAGCAGACAAGGCAGGACAACACCATAAAATCCAATGTGATCCAGTGAATGGCAAAAAACGATGTATTGTCAGCAAAACGCAATTCAAACTGGTAAGTGCTTTCACCATATAGGGTTCCTCAGACCATACTAAAGTTAAAACAGAGTATCACCTTATAAAGTTATGCTCAGTTGGAATCAATTAAGTACTTAATTAACTAAATGATTAAACCTACTCAGAACAACATTTCAAATGCCCTAAAAAAAAAAAATCTAAAAAATATATATGTATAAAATACATATGTAGCACATGTACGTAGACTTTAGAACAACTTGTAAAAAAGCACTTAAGACAAGTATGTACATAACTGAATCATTGCATTATTTAATGCTCAATGCTCGAGATTTCAGGGCACGTTTTAAAAGGACTTGTCATTAAGTCCCAACCCCTAATCAGCCCTTAACCTTATAATCCACCTAGCTTCCCTTCCTTCCGTTACTGTCCTAATATCAGCTCCACGGGGACTTGGTGTAGTAACCTCAATCTAAAATTTTAGAAAAGTGTATTCATTCTCAATTGCTAAAACATCTTACAGACAATAACCTACTCGCACCCACCCAACATGGTTTTCGTCCAGCACACAGCACAACAGCCTTACTGTCATTTACCAACACTGTATACGAAGCTCTTGATGCAGGCCTACTAACATCAGTGATCCTACTAAACCTATCAAAAGCTTTTGATACAGTGTCCCAGTCAAAGCTACTTTTACAACTTGAGACCGTAAACTGCTCCCTACACACGCTATCCTGGTTCCATAACTGTCTACACAACAGAAAACATTCTGTTAGATGGCAAAGTAAGCAATCAGATTACCTACTCAACAACATAGGCATTCCCCAAGGGTCTGTTCTTGGGCCCTTGCTTTTTAACATATTTATTAATTATCTCCATAAAGCATCCCTGCAAAGTACACTCATTCAGTACGCGGATGAATCGACAATAATTACATTCTCTAACATCTCAGATCTCCTAAAGTTAACACCAATTACATTTACTTCCATTGAATCTTAGCTTAACGAAGCTCACCTGCTACTTAATCCCAAAAAATCAAAACTTTTACTCTTCACAACCAAACCTCTAACTCTAGACTTTAAAATATTCTCTCAAAATAATACAGAAATTGAAATTCACAATTGATGACAAACTATCCTTTGAGAATCATATACTCAACTCAATCAAAAAGACACATTTTAAACTTGGCAAACTCTATAGGCATAAACTCTATTTGGACAAGTCTACCAAGTTGAAACTAGCTAATGGTCTACTGCCACCCTCCGTCCTCTGTGTTTGCCCCATTTTCACTAACCTACACATATCTCTCCTGAACAAACTGCAGTCATGCTACTATAAAATAGCCAAGTTTGTCTCCAGCATGCCAGCTCGTACACATCATTGCCTGGCCATTAAATCTATATACTGGTCAGAGTTCCCTCATTACCTATATTACTCCCAACTTACTCTCACCCACAAACTACTAAATAATCCAAACTACTGCCCATCCCTTCAAACTATAATACAAACACACACACACCCCTACTCGGCATCTTAGGTCCTCTAACAAACAACTCTTAACCATAACTAAACCCAACAAAAGAACTGGACAATGTCTCTGTTCCCATGCCATTGCCAAACTTTGGAATGCGCTCCCTCCCTCTCTCTCTTTCTCAACTAGACTCTTTAAAAACATTTAAATTTGCACTAAAAGAGCACTGTCTCAATAACCTTGTCTGTTCTTGTAGTCATATAATTAAACCACCTTAAATGTTTTGGCCACTATACACTACAAATACTTTTACTAACTTAATATAGTTGCATTTTATACTATCTGTCTTAGTATCCAATCTCTCTTGCTTTCTTTATTTCTGTGGCTGAATAAACAGAATTGATTAAACTGTTTTCTTACCTATAAGAATATAGAAACAGAATTACTAAAAATCTAACAGACTGGGTTTATTTTCTTGTATTGTATACCTCTGTAATATGTATTTGTCTTGTATATCTACTTCAATTTGTATTGTGTAAAAACTTTTTTGACTTTCAAAGTTAAGTTAATGTTATGTAAAAATTTCTGTAATTGTATGGGGCTTTTCTCTCCGGGCCTCCACTGAAAATGAGTCATTGGCCCAGTGGACTTTCCCGGTTAACAAATGTCAATAAATAAATAAAAGCATGTGCAGGTCCCATAAATGCAACATGCTTAGAAAGTGCATTAGTTAGTGACTGAATTCTGATGGAATTTAAATGCTCACATATTCTGTCTTTAAACATCCTGTCAGTCTTATCCACATAGTATGATCTGCAGGTTGAACAGTGAGCTAGGTAAACAACATGTTGAGTCGAACAAGTTGCTGCAACGTGAAATCTGTGTCTAAACCAAGTGGTAGGATGTATGAAAAAACATTCTTATCTATATGATCACAATAATTGCAGTGACCACAAGGGACAGTAGAGCAAAATACTTGGTCAGTTACTCTATCCATATCGCTCTTGGGGTAACATAACATCCTTTCGAGTTATATCTGTTCTTATACAGAAAAGTGGGTGTCTCCCCTATAACTTGCTTGATTCTGGGGTCTATGGTTAGAACACACCAATGTCTCTTAATAATATCTCTGATCCAGTTAATATCTTGGGTGTAAAAGAGAAAAGCTTTAATATCATTCCTAGCTACAACCCTCTCCTCTCTCTGAGCAATTAGTCCTTTCTCTAAGTAAGGTTGGGCTACATTCCTCCTAAGCTGGGGTATCTCATTCAATATTCCATCAGTCTCTTCATTTCTATAACCCCTAGCCAGAAGTCTCACTTTTAAACTCGAAAGCTCCAAATGAAAACCTTCTCCAGAGACATTTAACCTTGATACACATATAGCCTGTCCTTTGATAACGTTCCTAAAAACATAACTGGGGTGCATGCTATGTCTGTGCACTAGAGTATTTCTATAGCATGGTTTCCTATATACCCCTATATTAACCATACTGTTACCTAACCTTTCAACAGAGACATCCAAATAACTGATTTTAGTTTCAGAAAAATCAATGGTAAACTTTAAATAATTTGTTAGCCCCTTGAGCTCAGCATGAAAATTCTGTAGTTGTCCTATGTCCCCAGTCCAGATGAAAAAAAGGTCATCAACAAAATGCCTATAAAATGGGACGTAACTAACAAAGTCTTGCAATTTGAACATATGCTCTTCCTCCCACGTAGCCATAAACATGTTGGCGTAGCTACTGGCACACGAGGTGCCCATAGCTATGCCATCTTTCTGCATGTTTATACAATCATCAAACACAAAGATGTTAATCTCTAAAACAACCTGTAAAAGTGAGCATAAAAGATCAACAGATGACTCACTAACGTCACCATATTTCAGTAAGTACCTATGTATATATTCAACACCTCCCCCATTCGGTAGTACCGTGAATAGGGATTGAACATCTAGAGTAACAAAGATATAAAAAGCATTCTTAGATAAATTCTTACTAAAGCCATAGAGATCCAGCAAAAACTGTTTATAGAGTCCTTTAGAATACATACATTCGTATCAATTATTGGTCGTAAAATCTTCTCTATATGCAGAGAGAGAAGTTCCGTACACCAGCCACGGCCAGACACAATTGGCCGCATTGGTGGGCAGTTGGAATTTTTATGTACTTTAGGGAGGCCTTGAATAGATGGTATAAGGAGTTTGTCAACCTTAAAAAAGTCAAACATACACTTATCAATAATACCACTCTTAAAATTATCCTTGAGCATAGAGTTAATGTTGTATATCATGTCACAAACATGATTCATACTAATAACGGTATAAAAATGATCAGCCAGTAATGTTTCCATGGCAGTAAAATAAAAAGCCTTATCCATTATAACAGTAGGACCTCCCTTATCGGCTGGCCTTATTACTATGCTGATATCATTACGTAAATGAAACAGAGCAATCCTCTTATTTATAATTCAAATTAGAAGACCTCTTATTGCATCTCCTACTAAATTCCAAGTTATACAACTCGTCTTCAACCAATTTTGAAAATACATCTATCAGGGTATAGGAATTAGGAATGTTAACACTCAGTTTCCTAAAGTTAGGACCTGTATACATTTGATTATTGCCAAACTCTAATTTAAACAAAACATTCCTGGTAAACATTTTAATGTCCAAGACAGTATCCGAGAGTATACTCATACAGGTAGGTATAAAGGATAGTCCTATCTCTAACACTTCAGTCTCCTCAGGGCTCAACACACATTTGGAAATATTCCAAACTATTGTGCCCCCATCCGATCCCACATTTTCTTGATCGGCCTGGATTGCTGCTCCATTGGTAATTTCCGCTTCTGCCTCCCCCTGCTCACAGAAAGAGTCCTGCCTTTCCTGCTGTCCCCACTGATGGGTACCCTCCTGTGGTTGGGAGCATGAATATAAGAATATGTTGGCCTTTTCCTCTAAAAGTGGTGCAGCAGAACCTACATCAGAGAACCCTGCAGGTATAAACTACAAGTAAACACATATACAACAGTCGTGTGGCACCTAAAGAGATGAATAGGAACTTGTGCATACTTGTATATAGAGAAGCCATGAACAATTGGTACTCAGCATTGAGCTACAGTCTTTACATGCTGGTCAGTGTACCTTCCAGACTGCACTTAAAGCAGGTTGTTCCTATTGACCTGTGAGATGCAAATTGCCATGTTTATTTTCCAAAGCATAATTACTTTAAAGGGAGTCTCACTGATACAGTTGTCTACAGCAAAGGACACTACATGTCTGATTCCTATGCTACCAGCCTGAGGCATAGATGGCAGAGGGCAAATACCTTCTGTTTCCCCTTGGATTAAAGATTTGCTTTATGCCTTTTCCTCCTACTCTTAAATACAGAACATTCTACATAAGCAAAAAGGACAGGATGGAAGTAATTTTGTAGCATCCATGAGGCTAGGGCAATCATAGTTCATTTCATCTTCAGCTAACATGTTCTCTTGCCTGTTTCCCTTAAAAGAACGCTGCTGTCATAACAGTATGTGTCACTTCTGTAGCAAAACCTATAGTCAAGACTCAAGTCTGTCAGCCTTCACAAACAAAATGTTTTTATTTTTGATGAGCGTGAACACTGCTTCTTTGTTCACACAGTCATGCATATCCTAAAAGTTGTTAGAAGACTTCCAACTAGATAGTTGCACTTAGCAAAGTGGAAATGACTTTCTCTTTGGGCAGAAAGCCAGTCTGCTGATTAAAGTTGGTGTATATTTCCAAAGTTATTGACTGTTATGAATCAGTTGTACAAGGCAAATTTTCATTCTTTACTGAAAATCCATCTTCCAACTGTTTCTTCGCCACTATTTTTTTCAATTTCAAATTCAGCTTAACCATGTACTCAGGTATTTCCCACAGGGAATTATACATTTGAGGCTTTACCAACATGCACTTTACTGTTCCTGGCTCCTGAACTTCACAGTAGAAGAAAGAATTTCAACTTTACATGTGCCACCTGTTACAATGAACTTAAAAGTTTTTCTTTTGGGAACACACCATTACCAGTAGTGATCTCTGTAAGGAAGATTTCAGATTACAAGATCTGTTATGCCATATACATTACATAGTCTTTTACAGTGGCAGAGTTTGTTTAAGAACAACTTCACCCTATATATCTAAAGTGTCTGTGGATAGAAAAGGCAGGCCAGTCTAAGAAGGAATAGTAATTGGCCTACAATGAGGCTAAGAGAGCAGTCACAGTAACAAAGAATAAGGCATGAGAGAAACTCTACCAGCATCTGGAAAGTGACTCTGCAGATGTCACAAAGAAACTCTATCAGGTTGCAAGGCAAAAAGAAAGAAAGATAAAAGCAATAGCCCTCACACATCATTTATAAGGAATGCCAGCAACAACCAGCTAACAGTCCACAGTACATCAAAGGGAATGGAAGGAGTACTTTCAGCAGCTTCTGAGTGAAGTAAACTCCCAAAAAAGCTGTACTACCCTCTATACAGCCAACAGTGAAAGATGAATAAGACCCCACCCAAAGAGGAGCAAGAACAGCATGGAGGAAAATGAAGTTAGGCGAAGCAGCTTACCCAGATGGGGTCTTCAGAGATATGATCAAGATATTGGGTAAGTTGTTAGAGAAATGGCTTCAGGGCAGTACTAATAGCAGTATGGAGAGAAAGGAGCATTCCACATGACTGGAGAATATGCATCCTAGTGTTAGTGTACAAGAACAAAGGAGATTTTCTCAGTTATGGCTAGTATAAAGGTATTAGATTCCTGTCACAGTGAATAAAAATGCTAGAAAGTGTGATTGATAAATGAATATGCAGAGTAGTAGGGAAAAAAAGATGGGTGATGAGCAGTTCAGATTCGGATCAGGATGTACCACAAATGACCCGAAGATTGTAGTGAGACAAATAGTGAAGAAGAAACTAGAGATGAAGAAAGAGTCAGTTGGAGCATTCCTAGACTTGGAGAAAGCATGCGACATGGCTCCAAGAAAACTGATTTGGGCAGTTCTGCTATGGTTTGAAGTCTCAGAAGCATTGTAGAATTAGTGCAGACTATGTACAAGGACCTAATTAAACAAGTACAAATATTGTTTAGACACTCAAAGGTATTCCTAGTGGAAGTGGATGTGCATCAGCATTCATCTCTGAGCCCACTGCTGTTTCATGTTGGTGATGGACTACATTAGCAAACAGGTCTGAGAGGACAGATCAAAAAACCCAGTGTACACAGCTGATGCGACGTTATGGACAAGCTAAGAACATGAACTTCAGCAGTTGATGGAGGAATGGAATACAAAACTGAAGGCACATAGAATGAAACTGAGTACAGATAACAGTTATGGCAGGATAAGGGGAAATCAGAAGAAGCTGAAAATAGGGATCGAAAGGAAAATAGTGAAACAGTTTAACAGCTTCAAGTGTCTGGAAGGAGTGGTTGAGAATAGGGAGAGTCTGAATGAGGTGGTCAGAGGGGCTACAGCCAGCTGAGACAGAATATTGGGGGTAGTTTATGAAAGAACAATGCCAAAAAAGCTGAAAAGTAAGGTGTACAAAACAGTGGTGTGACCAGTATATCGTTATGGTACATAAACTTGCGCAGTGAGAGCAGAGCAGTTGAGGAAGCTAGAGGTTATAACAGTAAAATGTCTGAGGTAGGTGATAGGATGCACACTGTTGGACAGAGAAATGACAGCATCAGAGAAGAAGCTTTTCAAGATGGCTACACATTGAGTAACAGCTTAATTCTAGCTCTCCCGGTGTGTAAACAAAAATTTAGCAGAGCAATCCAGTGGACCTAAATTTCTGGGTAAATTTCAGTAACTGACTAGTAAGTGCACTGCCTGGGTGCCAGGAAGAAAAAATAATACAGAGGACCTGAAGGAAAATCAGCTACAAAAGGAGACAAAAAACACTTACTGGGAAAAGTACCACAGCTGTTCAGCAAAAAGCAGTGCAAGCTCCATACATGACTCCCAGTAACCTAGAGGAAAGTATAAGGCAACTGCACACAGACCTGATTAAAATAAACACACTGATCAACTCAAACAATAAAAGTCTGAAAAAAATGGAAGAAGTTTTAAACAGATAGATAAGGTGATAAAATTGCAAAACTCAGGTTGAAGTAAAGAAAAGGTTGGCTGTGTATGAGACCTACACAAAGAGATGTTTCAAAAATAATAGAATTAGAGGACAGAGCACATAGGGAAAATCTGAGATTTTCTGCTGTACCAGAGAAGTTGGAAGATGCAGACTGTTTTAACTTTATAAAAGCACGAATAAGCATCTGAACTGGTCTTCACAACAGGGATTATTATTTGAAAGGGCACATTGTGTGTATGCTCAAAAACTGACTATGAGAAAGTAACCTAGACCTTTAATAGTAAAGATGTACTCTTACCAGCAGAAGTTGTTGATTCTGACAAAACTGTGGAAAAAGGACCAAGTACTAAAAGTGGAAGACAGCAGAGTGTTTGTAGAGAATGACTACTCATTGTACACTAGTAAGTGCACTGACTGGCTAGGCTTGTATAGACCTTAGGGCCGATCGCCTAGTACCAAACTATGAACCTATATTCGCCCCGGGGATCATGTCAGTCGCCCTGCTAGACAAGGCCCCAGAGAAGTAAATATTGTGGGAAAAAATTTCCAGGGAATTGTTATGGCTAGGCTTGCATAGGCCTTAGAGCCGATAGCCTAGTACCAACCTATGAACCTAGGTAGAAGAGGAGTACATTTATTCCATTATTCGGGGAATGTCAAGAAGAAGGCATGAGATTCAAACTGCTGTACCCAGCTATCTTAAAAATATTTTTCCCTGGAGAGACAAAATCATTTTTTGATAAGTACATGCTAAGGAGGAAATACAAAAGTTTGTCCAACAAAAAGTGAGATGTGTAACAGAAGGATATTCTACTTGTTCTTCTGGTAGTACAGACCACAGAGAGACTGTGCCAGTGAAACATTTTCCAAAGTTTCAACAGAAAATGCATGAGAGAAGGAAAAAAACACAAGAGTCGATTAGAAGACTCTCAAATGACTTGGAAATGAAGCAGAGACAGGATTTGGGAGATGGAGATGAACAAGAATAAAACCAGTAACTTGTAAATTGACAAATGTGGATTACAAAGCAATAATCATATTTGCAAAATATGACAGAACAAGAAAATCTGGAAATATTGGACTTACAAACTTGTAGGGCACTCTAAAGCATATGCCATACTTCTTGAAGAAAACCAGAAACTTGGAACTTGATAAGTGTGGGATTATAAAGCAATAATTATATTTGTGAATCATGTCAGAACAAGAAAATCTGCAAATATTGGACCTCTTGGACTGTGTTAAACTTGTAGAGACTCTAAAGCATATGCCCTACTTCATGTCATTAATGTTCAGAAAAATACTCAGGGAAGAGGACGGAGAAAGTTAACTGTAAGTAAAACAATTTTTTTTCGTAATGGTACTATTTTAATAGTGCATTATTTTCTTTACATGCTATAAAATAAAGTTTTCTCAGTTATTTTAAGTGTAATAGGGACACTAATTTAAATAGATGTTCCCATTTAGTTTCTTTTTTTTATTTTCCTTTTGACTCTGGGCCAGAAGTCAAGGAGACTGTACCTCACCACTGACACTGGAGAGGGACATTCACTTGGAATACAAATGGATACACTCAGTACTTCCAGAGGCAGACCTGTCTTCATCAAGCACAATCTCCCTTAAGAGCACACAGGGAACATAGTCAGCCGGGGTCTGGATTTCTCTCTCTCTATCTCCCTCCAGGTCCCCAGTAAGACTCCCTACTGGCACAGCTTCAGAGTTAAGTCCTCAGCTGAGTGCCCAAACCAAGTCCTCCACCACTCCCTCTGCGAGACCAGTGCTTCGTGTTCCTGCTGTAAGTAGCTGACACACACACACACACACACACACACACACACACACACACACACACACTTGGGAAAGGCTTGCACAGGTTTACTAGCTATGTCCCCTTCTGCCCAGACTATAAGGTATTTATCACTGCCACCAGTCACTACAAAGCCAACTATTTACGGCTGTTGTAAGGGTACCCCATTATACTGAGTGAAGTTAATGTTAATACAAATGGTAATGTTGAACAAAGAGCCAGGCTTTCAGGAGTGGCCACAGTTAGCACCAAATAAATATATACAAATACTCCTTTAATATGCTCTAAAAGGACTAGCTGCAATGACGAGTTTAAATATATCTAATAATAAATAATAAAAGAACAAGAAAATAATACATATCTGTTTACAATAAACACCAGAGTTTTCAGTCACAGGAAATATTAAAAATAGCACAGATGGAAAGTTTCACACAGATACAGCAAAACAGTATTTAGCTAATCTCACTATCTTTTCCTCATTGACTAAAAGAATTACTGTTCCCTAGTTAAGTGACCTACTACTGCAAGGCAAGATGATGTGGATGAGGGTCTTTCTACTCAGATTTCCAAGAACAGACGGCCCCTGAGACTACAGTATCCTCTAATATTAAAACATTATTCCTGTACAGAATAACATCACATACTGTACATCTGACTTCAGGTTCCCACACTATTGCCAATACTAGAAGCTGCTAGGGTTTAGCACCTATGTGCCACTGTACATATCTGGAGTTTTTGTAAGATTTGTTGCATCATCTGAAAGCCATAAAACAATAAAAACCATTCTAGCATTCCTACAGGAGCTACAAACTATTCTCTAGCACATAAATTGCATCTCTGGCTCCCTTTAGAACTGTGAGATAACATCTTTGTGGCTTAATCCATAAAGTAATTTAATTTCAAGAATATTTTTCAATGTCAAGTGGATTAACCTCTTCTCTTCCAGTATATGCTGTTACAATGTATACATTTGTATGGTGCAGTGGTGGAGAGGTTTACATTGTCACCTTACAGCAAGAGGTTCCCCAGTTCGAATCTCTGCTAGTGTGCTTTCTGTGCAGAGTCTGCATGTCCTCCCTGCATTCATGTGGATTTCCTCCAGGTGCTTCGGTTTCCTCCCATATTACAAAGACGTGTGTAGAGCATTTCTTCTTGGGCATCCACTGAAAATTGGCTTGTTCCATGTCGGACTTTCCGGTTAAACAAATGTTAAATAAATAAATAAATGTACATTTATTTTCTTTCCAGCAGGAAACACTGTTAATTCATTTTAACACAAGCAACTTTACAAATACATTTTTAAACACAAGCATTTGTACAAATCACTTTGATACACAAATGGCATGTAATTCTTCACAAAATTCCAGCTAGCTGTGCTTGCATATGTTACACATCCACTGCCCTACTTCTCCTGCCATGAATGGCAGTACCTCCTATCGTCACACTCCCTTCTTCTCTCTTTCTCCTTTTTGTTCAGTTTAAAAAAATGTAGGCACTGCAATGTAAAACCAAAGAAGAAGAAAAAAATCTGGTTAAAAGAGCATGATAAAAGAAAAAATAATGTGCTTTTTCTCATTCTTGCATAGGGGAATGACTGGGTTAAGTCCCTTATCTTAACCTAGTAGCACGTTTTAAGAGAAAGCAAGTAAATGAAAAAGAACATACTGAATATTAAAAAATGTAGAATACAAATAGCTGTGCTACAGGAGACGCACTTAGAAAGAACTGAACATGTGAATTTGATAAAGAAAGGCTTTCATGGTGGCTATTCAACTGAAAACCTGGGCAAAAGAAAAGGAGTACTTATATTAATTGCAAGAGGAGCTCCAATAGTGATAAAAGATGTTAAAAAGATGATAATGGTAGATTTGTAGTACTAAGGGGCTACTGTCAAGGGAGGAGTATTATACTGGCATGTATTTATTTTTCTACCAAAAACTGCTATAATTGAGCTTAAGACAATTCTGGGAGAAATAATCATCTTTCAACGAGGAATATTATTTACAGATGGGGACTGGAATTTGATTTGCAACAATGAAGATGTGTCTGGGGGGACCAGAAGAAAAAATATAACAAAGGATGGTAGATTTGCAACAGTGAAGATGTGTTTGGGGGGACCAGAAGAGAAAATATAACAAAGGATTGTAGGTTTTTGAAGAACTTTATGAAAATGTGTGGCACATAATTCAGTACTAGAAGTTTGGAGTGAATTTACATATTATTTCCCAAGATACAGAAACTGGGCTAGGCTAATCAGAATTGACATTTCACAGGAACATATGCATTTAATTGAAGCCTTGATATACACACCCAATAACTTTTTCAGACCATGCACCAATAATAACTAAAATAAAAACACGGTAATGAAATAAAAATGAGATACTGGCACTTTCTCACCTATCTGTTGAAAAGAGAGGAATGTAAGGAACGGGCAGTGGAAATTATTCAAGTTTTAGAGAAAATAGAAATTTATTTTGAAAATATAACTAGGAAGTGGGATAAAATTAAAGTGGAGTTTAAAAATAGGGCGGAGATAAAGAAAGAAGATATAGTTAAGAAGTAGCAAGAATTATTTAGAGGGACTGACAAATATTAAAGTATTGCAAAATAGGGGGAATCCTCCAGAACAAGAAGAGGAGCAAGTGCAGAATGCTAAACAGAAAATAAGGGATTTCTTTGGCAATATGCATGGTTTTAGAAAGACTGCAGTTAAGCAACTTTTTTTTTTTATATTAGCTGTAGAGCACAAAAACTTACAGCACAATGACTCAGGCAACAGAAAGTAGAAAGAGCTGTTGCCAAGCTTAGGGAGCCTATGAAAAAAAAAGGAAGATAGATCCTGTAGAAGTATTAGAAATATTTCCAAAATTCTATGAAGTCTGTATTAAGCAGAGAAATATGGAAATCAAGAAAAGGCACAAATGAAAATGTTTATGGAACAATTAAATATGCCAAAGTTAGAGGTAGATGAGGCTCAGTTACTAACAAGATAGGAGGAGATGTGATAAAAATGGTGATGTGTAACCAATCTACAGGAAAGTCCCCAGGAATAGATGGGTCTATATTGAATCAGCGAACGCGGAGTCATCGACCCTATTTCAGCGAACACTGAAAATCCCGAACACCCGGAACAGCAAATTTTTTCTTAGGGAAAAAAATCGCTGGATCGGTTTCAGGAGTTTGTCGTTTCCTCCACTGTGGTGCGATCTCGGAGTTGGTATATTTAAGTAGGGGGTGTGGGGGGCTAAGCCCCCCACATTAAATATTGTTTTAAGGTTAAATCGCTGTTCCGAGTGTTCGGCATTTCCAGCGTTTGCTGAACTAGGGTCGATGAATAAGCGTTCACTTATTTAATATGGGCCCAAATAGATGGTATTCCTGTGAAAGTTTGGAAGCTACCAGTGGAAAAATGGTAATGATTTTGAAGGTTTTGTTTAACAGGATTTTAAGAGGAAGAAGTATCAGCATCCTGGAAGAAAGCAGCGGTAGCTGTAATAACTAAAGATGGTAAAGATCCATCAGATACAGCTTCATACAGGCTGATTTCGTTAATAAACAATTATTATAAAGTGTTTATGTCTGTAATGGCTAAAAGAATGACAAACTTGATTCCAAAATTGTAAAAACTAAACGAAACCTTGACTAAAACGCAACACTCCACCTCACTCGAACACCAATGCCAGGATGAACACTGTTAATGCAGCTGTTCTTGTACTTTAGAAAATACTGTAAACTTTCCACAAAACAGTTTTTATTTCGCTTGAAGTGTGCAAATATTCATACACTTTGTATGTAAATGTTATCTATTATAGTGTTTACGTAACATACTAGAATTAAGTTAGAATGTTTTTAATTTGCATATATACAATTCTTGAAATTTTTAAGTTAGTGGAATATTAAAGAATAATAAATTGGTAGGGAGGGTCACGCAGTGTTCATAGTACTGGTTCATAATGCTATTTGTATTGATGCTTTTTACACATTGACTTTTAGTAATCAGGTTACTCATGCTGAAGTTAATTATATCAATTATATTTATCAATTAATCAATTACACTGGTCAATGACATTCAGATGAACTATATAAAGGCATATATATATTTTTTAAAAGGGTTGTTGTTTCTGATGAAGTTGGGGCAGGAGCCCTGACGAAAAGTGTATGAATATTTGCACACTTCAAGCGAAATAAAAACTGTTTTGTGGAAAGTTTACAGTATTTTCTAAAGTACAAGAACAGCTGCATTAACATTAACAGTGTTCATCCTGGCATTGGTGTTCGAGTGAGGTGGAGTGTTGATTCCAAAATTGATAGACGTGGATCAGTGTTGTTTTGTGAAGGGCAGGCAAACATTTGAAAACATTAACAGAACATGATGATCTAGAGGGATGCAGAATGTAAGAAAATACCACTGTTGTTGGTGGGTCTTGATACAGAGAAAGCATTTGACAGAGTAAGCTTGGGACTTTATGAGCAGACCAATGGAAGCATTTGCATTCCCTCATAAAATTATCCGTTTGATTAGGAGGATATATGAGGGATCACAGGTGAAAACTGAAGTGGGTGGGGCTCTTTCTTATAATTTCTGCTTGAGCAGTGGAACCAGGCCAGGGGTGGCCTATTTGCCCTTTGTTATTTGCATTATATTTAGAGCCACTAGCAAAGAAAATAAAGGACTCAGAAATTCGAGGACATAATTGGTATTGTAGTCAAGAAAAGCTGGCTCTGTTTGCAGGTGATATTATTTTATACCTGACAAAACCATAAAGGGACAATGCAGTGTTGTGGAACATTTTGAGACAGTTTTAAATCTTTTTGGTATACAAAATTAATGAAGCTAAAACAAAGGTAATAGAGGTAAATTATGTACCCACACATGATTTAGTTCTGCAATATCCATACAGTGGATATAAAATGTTTACACACCCCTGAAAAAAATGCCAGGTTTTTGTGATATAAAAAAAAAATGAGACCGCAATAAATCATTTCAAAACTTTTCCCACCTTTAATGTGACCTATAACCTGTACAAATCAATTGAAAAACAAATCTGTTGGGGGAAAAAATATATAAAAAAAAACATACAATATGCTGGCTGCATAAGTGTGCACACCCTTAAACTAATACTTCATTGTTTTTGCACACCCTTAAACTAATACTTTGTTGAAGCACCTTTTGGACACTGATGCAATGCAAATTCAAGTTTAAGGTTATAGAAGTTGTGCAAAAGAATGTTAGAGGTGGTGATACTAACAACATATTACAGGTAGCCGAATATAAATGGAGTATAAGATTGCAAGCAGCTGTATTTCCTGTGATTAATAATGCAGTAACTGTAAAACCATTATTATCCAAAAAGCAGATGCAATTGTGTTAGTTTTTATTAATATGTTATATAAACTTTGTATGAGCTTTTTGAATGTTTTAGAATGTATTTTAACATGTAATTGATTGTTTAGTATTATTGGATGGCTGTGTCCCATGGTTTATTTTAAACTACTGTAAATTTAATGGATTTTTGTTTGATGTTAAACACTGACGAAGGTTGATTCCCAAAAGCTTTGTTTAATGTGTTAATAAAGCATTTCTACTTCTGGATTTGTCTATACTTAAATCACAGAGTTAACCAGCTTGCCTTTCCTTGGGGTGGGGGAGTGCAGGCCAGCAAACCATCTGCAGAAGGTAGCTAAAAAAAAAGGAATGCCACTGAATCAAAATCCATGTTTGAGTGATTTTGGCAAAGAATATGATTTTTAACTTCTGAGAGCTCAGAGCATTCTTTGCTAAACATCGCTCTAACTTGGATTTTGGGAGGTCACTTGGAGGTGGGTAAAACTTTAGCTTGAGTATTTAAGCAATAACCCACAGATCGTGTGGGTAATGGTGGAGTTTTCGCCCTCGTGACCAAAGCCAGCCGTGGGTAAATCCAGCATTGCCCACACCCAGCCGTGGGTTGTTACTGTTATACAATGACATTATTTAAGAAAAAAAAAATTATTTTTCTTTAATGTCTTTGTATAATGCCTCTGTGCTGCCCTTCCACATTTTGAATGTATCCTGTGGCTGTTTTAATGTACTGCTTTTTTTTTTTTTTTTTTGCTGCTACAAAAAGGAAATTGGGAGACATTTTACCTTGGGGAGAGTCAGGACAGACAAAATAAAAGGATAATCAGGTAAGTTTTTTTAAGTTTTGCAGAACTTACCTGATTATCCTTTTATTTTTATCTGTACCATATCCCTCCATTGGTTTAAGTCTTCGGTTTCTTTTTATAGTAAAAAAAAAAAAAAATTAAAAGTAAAAAAAAAAATGTGAGATATACTAACGGGAAAAAGTCCAGGCGACAGGACTTTTTTCTGTTAGTATACTTTCTGATTTACAACGGACACGCTGGTTGGGCTGGCCAATCAGCGTGCTCATTTTTTAATATTTTAGGCTAGTCATTGTATAATAGCTAGATTTTAATGGCCCGGTGTAATGAAAGAGGTAGAAAATGTCCAGAAAGCCAAAAAGCTGCAGCCCATCCTGGATATCATTTTAATTCCAGTTCTGTCACAGAGGTGCAGTTTGAATGTATTGATGCACGCATTGTAGGGACACTAGTAAAATCTAGTAGCGGGTATCAGTACATGCCAGTATGTACTAATACACCTTAGCACTAGTGGATTGCCACTTTACAGTGATAATGCTAAGGTTGTTATTATGTAGAGCAGGTAGCCCTAAAAAGGTGCATATTGGCTAAGCTGCCTCATTTCTGTTAGGGGTGCATTTATAGCAAAGGTATTGCATCAGTTATGCCAGTACTTCAGAGTAAAATAGCTGAAGACAACAGTGTAACACCCTCAAACTGATGGATTTCTAGAAAGGTTTAATAAAACACTGAAGTCCATGCTAAGTAAAGTTATAGATGGAGATGGTAAAAGCATGGACCAGTGGTTACACTAGTTATTGTTTGCAATCTGAGAGTTGCCAGAAGCTTCAGCTGAGCTTACCCCATTTGAAATTCTTTATTGTAAGCATCCCAGAGGCTTGCTTGACATTGCTGAGGAAACCTGGGAAGAAGATAAGACACTATTTAAAACTGTGATGGAACACTATGTTAGTTTGCAGGATGGATTAACATTGGGTATGCTTATACTAAAGGAGCACATGCAGAATGTCCAAGAGGTGTGACAGTAAATTTGTAAAGAAATGCCCAATATAGAGAATTTAACCCAGGAAATCAGATATTAGTACTAGTGCCCTCTGTGGAGAATACATATGTGGCTAAATGGCTGTTTGAGGCAAACTAAAATTCAGTGAAATATAAAATTACGCAGCCAGGGAATAGAGTGAGTGAGAGAGAGAGAGAAATCTTTTAGATTAATGTATTGAAGCCATGCAAAGAAGTGGGGAGTTTCATTGGTGAACTGAAGTCTATACAAGAGAGGCCACAGAATCTGTACCTGAAGTGCAATTAGAGGAGTCCTTTCCAAGAATGCAGAAACAGGAAGTAAGGAAACTTCTTTAACAAAGGGTTGTTCCCCGATATGGCTGAGAAAACTAAACTAATGAACATCACTGAGACAACAGCTGTGGTAAAGCTTAGACTGAGACCTTTCAGAGTATCAGAGAAACAAAAATAGTAAGAGAAGTTCAAAAGAAGCTGAATTTAGGAGTAATAGAAGAGTCACAAAGTGAATGAAACTGCCCCCTAGTGCTAGTTCCTAACTCTGATGGGACTATTAGATTTTGTAACAACTTTACAAAACTAAGTAGTGTTTTTAAAAATTCAGTAGGTTTACCTTGCTTAGAACTCATGAGCTGCTAGAGAACAAGGAAATGACAGATACCTGACAATGCCAGACTTGACTGAGGCAATACTGGCAGATACCACTTAATATTCATCATATTGATCACTGCTGCAGAAGCCTTAGCTATATGCGTTATATCCTACCAAGGATATAACAGCCGGCCAGCTTCCCAAGGTTTGGGGCACCATGCACACACCAAAATCATTAGGTAGCTCGAGCTGAGCTGCCAAAAAAAAAGACAGGTTTAAGCGCAAAGCCTTTCAGAGCTTTCCTTTCACTGAAGAGAGCACTCCTCTCTGGGCTTTTTGAGGATCTATGGTCAGCATGTGCTGTTCCATTACTGAGTAGATAAGTTCCCTTGAGGAAAGTTATTGTTTACATGTACTTTACTAGTTAGGAAAGTTATTTTCCTTTTAGGAATTTGGTTTTAACAGACTGTCATGAGATTTAACTGTCTTTTAAATGTGAATTCATGTTTTCTTTCATTTTAAAAGTTGTCAAAATAATTTATTGCCATTATTTCTCTGGAAAAATATTGGTTTTACTTTTTTGGGTATCAGTGCATGCTTTTTATTGTGTTTTCATTGGGAAAAAGTGACTTTTTAGTACTTTAAAATTTTGCTAGCTTGTACTGCTTGTTTTCCCTGGGAAAGAAGCACCATTTTTGGCTTAACCATAGAGAAAACTACTAGTACCGTGGTCAGTCCTTCTTCCAGACAGAAAAATAAACTGTTAAGCAAACAGCCTTTGCCACCACAGCAGGCTAGCAGTTTGCCTCAACCACACGTGGGTGACAGTTATGTGGCCAAAGGTGGTTCCTCAGACCATTCATCTCTTACCCCAGATCCCCCTGGTGTAGCACCCACAGCCACTGTAGACTAGAAGTTAACCACATCCTCTATAACTGTTAGGGGTCTGCTAAGCGGACAAGGGAGAGCCAATCTTGTTGGTCCTGGGTGAATGAGCAGAAAGGTCTTCCCTGTTTAGTTAGAATGTTGTGTCCATCCCTGGGGAAGCTGCTGCTGCCATTAACAACCCTGATGGCCCTATTTTTCCTATCAAAAAGAAATAGAAAACTCGACGTGTCTGCTTCTGCTCAAATTTCCCTGTACAGAAGTGGTTTATTAGGTTTGGTCCAAGGTCTAATTCAGGCTATCGAACCTTTGTATAAGGTGGTTTCTATTGAAAGAAAAACGGATGCCTCTTTTCCTGAAGAGATTAAAAATTATGATTCTTAGTTTCTTCCAGTTCACAGACCACAACTCATTGATTAAAGTGTGTATATGACACTGTTGATAGTTCTTCCAGAGCTATGGTCTCCAATACTGTTTTGAGAAGGTTTGCCTGGCTACGATTTTAGAACCTCTCCGAAGATGTGAAAAATGAGATTTTAAATTCTCCTTCAGGCATCGTGTTTTTCAACCCTGTGCTGCAGAGGTTAGCAAAAATGTGATGAGAGGGGTTAACCTGAGTCAGGGAATTTATTTATTGACATTGGATTACTGGGAAAATCCAACTGGGTGGGAGCCCATTTCCAGCAGAGATTCAAGGAGAAGAGCCCCAAAGTATTACAAAACATTTTAAGAACAATAATTTTACAGTCTTTAAAACTAATACAAAAAACAAATAATTTTAAACAGTTATACTAAATTAGACATAATATGAAAGCATTGATTAAGAATAGATATTTGTATGACGATTTAATAGAGAAATTGTAACTAGTTTATAGAGAAATTAAAGATAAATTAGTGTAATACAATCAGGAATTGCAATACGAAGTGAGAGAAAAGCAGGCTTACGGTATATTTAGAGAGAAATCCAGGGGAGAGAAATTGATAGACGTAAGGAAGTGAGTGAAGAAGGGAGAGTATGGAGGTATAAGATATTAATAGACATTTGTTCACATTTAGGGATATACTTTATCCCGGTGCTGAGAAAGAACAGAGCCAACTTTTGGCTAGGAAGTCTTTCAGAATGGTTTTGAAGGATGAGAGGGAGGGTATTGACCTGATGGATAGAGATAAGGAGTTCCAGGCTTTGGCAACATGGTATAAGTACAGACCATGCCCAGCATATTTATTGGGTTTGTGGACAGACAGGAGTTTTTGGTCATTGGATCGACTGTATAGGAACTGTAGGAACATTGTTGTGTAGAATGCTGTATAGTGCTGGATAAAAAGATGGATTCTAGATAATTTTATAGGTGGCAAGAAGCTGCTTATATGTTAGTTAGTGGGATAGTTCTAACCAATTTCGGCTTTTTAGTGCTATACAGTGGTGAGGTCTGAAGGGGTTATTGGCTGTAAATTTAGCAACTTTGTTTTAACATTGTTCAAGTTTTGATTTTTTTGTGATGCCTGAAGGTTAGTAAGGATGGGAGCATCATAAAGTGTGGGGAGGAGATAAGCAGTGGCAAGTGTAGCTTTAGTTGCATTGGTGAGATAGTTTTTGGTTCTATAAAGTATCCCTAGTTTTTGATGAGTTTTTCTTATACAATTATATATATGCAGGTCAAATTTAAGATTATCATCTACTATCATCCCTAATAATTTACAATGAGAAGTGACTTCAGTGGTCCTCTTATCAAGAGAAAGGACTTTAAAATTTGTGTTTTCATGGGAGAGAGATTTGGGGGAAAACATTTTTTTTTCTTTTAGTGTTGAGCAGAGTAGAGTTCCTTTAGTAGACCTCTTTGCCTTTGAGGAAGAGAGCAAGGATAGAGCCTTGTGGTAGACCCATGGTGACTGGGAGGTATGGAGAGAGGGTGGAGTGCCATTTTACTGACTGATACCTATTGGACAGGTAGCTTTTGAATCATAGAAGGGTGGGCTGAGAGATACCTAATGAGGACATTTGAAGTAGAAGTTTGCTGTGACAAACTGTATCAAGGGCTTTAGAAAAGTTTTGAAATAAGGAAGAGGCTAGTTTGTTATTACCTCTAACTTTATTAACCGTATCTATTGCAGTATCTTTTGCAGTGTTAGTATTGTGGGAAGGATGAAAGCCATGTTGTGTGGGGGATAGGAGTTCTTCTGCAGGAGATTAGCAATTGTTTATGAAAACATTTTTCAAGTATTTTGGAAAGGGGGGGACAAGATTGCAATAGGTCTAAAGTTAGTAATGTCTTTTGAATTTCCTCCTTTGTGTAAAGGGATAATGTGTGGCTTTTTTTCTGAGAGGGGGAATGTGGGACTCATGGATTAGCCTGATCATAAAGGCTGAGACATGGTGGGCAATGCTATCATCTGCTATTTTAAGGTATTCACTTAGAAGGTCATCAGCTGAAGGTAGAGCATTGTTTGTGTTTGAGTAGTTTTATATAGGATGTGGCACAGGTTTGAAGGTGAAAGTGGATTTGTTGATATGTGGCTGCTGGGCAGGGTTGAGATTAGATAGTGGGGAACCCCAGGTTAGAGGTGGTATACTGTCAGTGAAATTAGAGTTTAATTGTATTGTGGTTTCAAGTAATGAGTTGTTGGGAGAAGAGTTAGGGTTGAATTTATGGTCAGGATGCAAGATTTCTTTAATGGCTGTCCAGAAATGTTTAGATGTGTGTTTACTATTATTCTGAAAGTTATTAAAGTATAGTTTTTTGTTTTCATTAATTTGATTTTTAGTAAGATTGCAAAGCATTCTAAAGTTTTCAAGATATTATGTTTTATATTTTTTCCATTATTTCCATGCCTTTTCTCTATCCTGCATTAGCATTCTAATCATTTTCAATAGCCAAATTACATTATTTGTTTTTAGTCTGTTCTAGGACATGCAAAGCTATTTAGGATATTCAGGAAAGTTTTATTGAATTCATTTACAGCATCATCTAAAGGGAGGATTTTTAGGAACTTCTAGTTAATAGATGATAGGTTAGTAATGAACATTTCTGGCTTAAAATTGGAAAGGTTGCATGTTGTTGTATAAACATACTTTTTAAGTGGATGTGTGAGATGTCTGGTTGTATAGATTGGGAGATGATCACTGAGACCCTTAGGTCAAATTATAACACAGAGTAATCAGTTTATAGCCGATAGAAAGCAATTAGTAGAGGGATACAAGTAAAAGAGGTTTCCTTTCATTTCCTGAATGTAGAAACCTGCAGGAAATCTTTGATTTTCAGCCCTCCTTTTCCAAACTTTCCAAGGGATTCTCTAACCCCTCATCTAATTTTGGCAAGAAGCAAAATTCTGATAAACAGACTTTTAAGAAGCAATGGCAATGGGGTTCCAAAAAGAAGACAGGAACTTCTCCAAAACAAAGGACAGTCAAACAAGTCAGAGTGACTGTTTAGGGGTCCTTGTCACCTCATCCCACTCTGGCAGTCCCTTTTCCTTTCCAAAAAAGTCTGAATCTCCATTTCTCACTTTGGCAACAGCTTCAGACAATTGGGTTCTAAAGATCATCCATCATGGTTGCAGATGGAAGTGGAGAGAGTAATTCCTCATCCACCAGACCAGACTACTCTGTTTCCCCCTGTCCTTCAGCATATGCTGTCTCAGGGATTAATGGAACCAGTTCCTCCTTCCCAATTTGATAAGGTTTTTTATTCAGGGATGTTTTGGTGCTAAAGAAAGAAAATTCTTGGAGACCAGTTCTGGATCTTTCCTTCCTAAACCAATTTGTAGTGGCACCCAAGTTCAAAATGCTGTCACTTCACAACCTGTTACTGCTTCTTGCTCATTTAAGTTTCCTACTAATACTTAATTTAAAAGATGCTTATTATCACATCCCTATTCATCCAGATTTCAGATGTTTCTTAAGGTTTTGTGTTTCTGGATTACATCATCAGTTCTCTGTCTTACCCTTTGGACTATGCACTGCACCGAGTGTTCCCAAAGTGTCATAAAATGAATGTACTCACTCAAGTACAGGAGTGTTTGATACATCCAAAACCCAGTCAACTTCAACTGACTGCCTAAATGATAGGGTCTTAATTCCCTTTAAGCAGCTGTCTACTGGGGATGTGTAGCAGGTACTAACGGAGACAAGAAAGCCTGTTACTAGAAAGCCATATATTAGCAAATGGAAAAGGTTCTGTAGCTTGCATCAACAGCATAACCCATTCAGGGCTAGTGTTTCTCTGGTTTTGCAATATTTCGTAGGTTCAGATACAGTGTTTAGGCCATTCAGTCAAAGAAGAACACTGGTTCTGTAATATATGACGTGTAAACCTTATCACCCACCCAGATATCCAGGTTTTTTTAAAACTACCAAAACTGTTAAAGTTATGTAAGCTGTGGTGCCCGTGCACTGGCCCAGCAATCAAGGAGCCTCAATCCTCACCACTAACACCAGTGAGGGGTATCCATATAAGGAAAGGATAACAAATATACACGCAGTAAAGTACAGTTTCCCTTAAGAGCACACAGAGATCACAGTCAGTCTGGGGCTGATTTCTCCTTTCTCTCCAGATCCCCGATAAGACTCCCCACTGGCACAGCTATAGGGTCCTCCAGCACCCTCTCTGTCCAACCAGTACTTCTTGTCCCTGCCCAAGTAGCTGACACACACACACTTTGAGATATAAGTTATATGCAAACACGTAGACACTCCTGGGGAAGGCTGGCACAGATTCTCCAGCAGTGCCCCCTTTCTGCCCAGTCTAAAAGGTAGTACCAGCTGCCACCACCCACTAATATCAGCTACTAAAAAGGCCCTTAACAAAGGGTGTCCAATTATTACTGTGCAATATTATTATCCAAATAGTAAGTGTGACTGAACAACAAAGCTTATTGGAGTGACTTGGACAGTATCACTATATACATGCAATGTACTTGAGCTTAAATTATCTCTACACAAAAACAACCACAGTTGAAAGGGTTAAAAATATTTAATAATAAATAATAGAAAGAAAAGACAATACTTCTTACTATACAGTGCTAGTCAAGAGTTCAGAGATCACAGAGAAATACTTAAAATATTGCAGTAGAAAAGTTCTGACATCACAGATAACAAACTAATTCAATCTTTCTATTTCCTAGCTATCTCTAAGAGAAACACTGAAGTCTAAGATCCTACTTACATACAGACACAGGCAGAGTGAGGAGTTGGATGTTCTCAAGACAAATGCTCAAATGCCCTCCTCCTTTCTGTCCTTAAGTTGATAACACAGTACCACTGATTCATTTCAGATTACATAATTTCTTTTTGGTTCCCAGGCTAACAGAACTCAGAGGTTAATAGGCCTTTTGATCTTGCAGCTGGTCAGGAAGCCAGAGCAATAAAAGAAATTATACATGCAAATTCTAGCCATTAACTCTGGCCTCAAAACAATAGGCAGAATGCCTTTATCTAGACATCTCGGCTCTGAGTTTTGACAATAAAGAATTGACTTATCAGCTTTGTTACAGCAGAGTGCACTGTTGTTACATTTTTGCAGTTGCACATCTAACAGCATTTTCTTCCATTTAAGAGAACAAGCCTGTGGCTTATATTAATGTTTACAAATGACAGAATTAGCTACAAAATTCTGTCTGGCTTGGCTGGCAGCCTTCACCTATCTTCGCATAAGATTATAGGGAAATTGTTCCAAAGTCTTGTAATTTTAACAGCAGTAAACTGCTCTTTGATTTTGAGAGTTCCCTTTTTTAGTACATATAGTCTTATGTTTGCATGTTTCATACATCTATTAACCATGATACCATACATAATTTGTAGTATGGAGTCATGGAAGATCTTATATGCTAGTAACAACTTTCTATGTATATACGTATAACAATGCGTATACAAATTTAACAACTTACACCGAAACCCATAATCTGTAAATCTCTACTTCTCTGTTCTTTTTGTAAATCTCCTTTGGAATCCTTCGTTTTTTTCAGTTGCCCCTGATTATAAATACAAAAAGTGTTATTGTGCTCCAGTAATGGTTTTATATATAAGTTTTAAATACCAAAGTCAGTACATGCTCATCCCTAGTAGGTTGTGTCCTTAACAGGTATCCCATATACTTGCCTTTATAGAAGTAAATTGAATAGAAATATTTGTGTGAGTTACTTTCCTCTGGCCTTTCTTACTCCTCTAATAAGCTTCATTTGTCTGCCATTTCAACATTTCTGCCAATTGATCCCCCTCTTTCAATGTATTCTCATGTGAAAATGTTTTAATATGGATTTTGCATAAGATACCTCCAAGAAAACCAGTGGCTCCTCCTTGAGATCTTATTTTGTGTTAGAGAAGCTAACACTTGCTCCATTTGACTCGGCTTATCAGGCTGACTTGAGGTTCTTAACATGCAAAACTGTTTTACTGATTGCTCTGACCTCTGCAAGAAGAGCATTTGAGTTGCGTACTTTTATGGTGAGTCAACTCTTTTTTTTTCTACAGAGACAGGGATTCTTTGAGAACTAATCCTTCTTTTATGCCTGAAGTGGTATCTAAGTTTACTTTAAGCCAAACTATCTATCTCCTAGCTTTCTTTCCTGAACCCACAAATGAGGGAGAAAGGATGCTCCATACCTTGGATGTCCACATGCAACTCTCTTACTATCTTGACAGAGCAAAATCTTTTAGATATTTGGATCAGTTCATTTCTTGTGAAGGTAAGAAGAGACAACCTGTGTTTAAACAGACTATTTCCAAATGGTTGTCTCTCATGCTATTACCTTCTGTTATTCTCACCACAACAAAACTCTTCTAGGCAGGTTAAGGCTCACTCTGCTACGGCCTTGGCTTCTATGGCTTTTTGGACAGAGTTGGATTCTGGAAGTATTCTAGAATCAGCAACTTGGTCTTCTGTACATACCTTGGCAAAGCATTGAAAACTTCATTCCTTATCTAGATCTAGATTAGGCTTTGCTAGGACCATTCTCTAGGGACTCTTGGATCCTTGTCCTTCTACCTCCCAAATGTTGCAGGTTTGAGTAATCTTCCCTTATAGCTATGGCTACTGCAGCAGTTATCAATATGTTCAGTTGTGCAAGTAAACATACTATAACAGTCGATGTTCAAATGATCACTGCTGCAATAGCTGCTCCCTCCCTCCATCCCCCTTATTTTTTTTTTGAGTATGTTGTTTTGCCTGTGTGTGTGTGTGTGTGTGTGTGTGTGTGTGTGTGTGTGTGTGTGTGTGTGTGTGTGTGTGTGTGTGTGTGTGTCTTTATAGGTAACTCAGCTCGAGCTACCTGTTTGGATGCCTGGAAGGTGCCATGACACTTTGGAAACCAGATGGTTGTTATTTCCTAGGCACGATATAACCCATATAGCTAAGGCTACTGCAGCTGTAATCATTCAAACATCTACTATCACGGTAAGTTTACTTACACAACTGTACTTTCCCTTTATCAAACAAAAAAGAGAGATTCAGTGGTGAGTTGTCAGCTGAAGGTCATGCAAGAAAGACCAGAATTTCTACCTGAAGTGCAGCTAGAAGAATCCTTACCAAAGGAGAAAAGCAGAAAGTAAGAGATTTTTTTTTTTAAGAAACCAGTATTCTCAGGTATGTCTCAGAAAGCTAAACTTATGGAATGTAATACCTGTAATGAAGGATAGACTGAGATTTTACAAAATACCAGTGTCACAAAAATGTTAGAGAAGAAGTTGCTCAAAAGATGCTCAACTTGCAAGTGATAGAAGAGTCCCAAAGTAAATGAGGCTAGTTCCTAAACCTGACGGAATCTGTAATGACTTACAAAACACATAGCATTTCAACATTTGTTAGCTATCCCATGTGCAGAATTGGTGTATTGATGGAGAACCTGTGAAAGGCTAGATACTCAACAACACTAGAGCTGATGAAGGAATACTGGCAGATGCATCTTACCCTCATTGCCAAAGAAGACATAGCCTTTATAAACCCAATGGGCTGTTTCAGCACTCAGTAGTATCATTTGGTCAAATGGAACTTTAGCTACTTTTCACAAGCTATTGGCCTTTAAGTGCAAGGCAAGTGACTGGTGTAGGAACATTCTCAGTGAATGTTGTTAAGGAAGTTGATTTGAATTAGTAACTTGTCAGTTACTGTAATATATATGGAGGTAGCCTTTCAGCAAAACACTGGAAAATAGTTCCTCATCTGGAAGATCAACAAAGGGGTAAAGCTTGCTTGAGGGGAATTGTGTGGGACAGCTAAGTTGGGGCCTGTTGTGGAGTTATCTACAACTCAGAGTTAGAATGTTGGCCGAGAATAGACCTTTATCCTTGGATTGGCTAAATGAACTAAATATTACTGTATACTTGTTCTAGAGAAAATCTTGTTGGCACTGTTTTTGTCTATTTTAAAGGCCAAGTGAGCTGGTGCCTTTCCTTTTCCTTCAAAAGGTACAAAGGAAAACTTCTGTTTAATAAATGCTGTCTATAGTGCATTCTTAGACTTACAACATATTCTAATTAAATATCACTGTAATTTTTTTTTCCATATTGAGTTGTATTACATTTTTCCTTGTTTTGGGGTCCCCTTTGAAAATGTGCTCTGCCAAGCAGGACCAACCAGGTTAAGAAAATGTAAACAAATAAAGTAATAAGTGAAGTAGAGAATAGTAAATTAGCAACGAAGATGCATTTTTGAAAATGGAATATAAAAAATGAACAAGGTGTATGTTTTATCATGAGGGTGTGATAAAGGGAGTTTAATGGAGCAGATACATCACAGTCGGCGTACACTGCATGTAAAACACTGCCTTTCTTTAAAATGTAACAGAAATTAACATCAGGACAGGTTCTCCTAGAACAAACAAGTTAAGAACAAATAAGTTAGGCCACAGTGAGTTGATTGTTTGCAGTATCCAAAGAGTCAGGCAGAGTGACTGGGGAGTGTTACGTAAAAGTAAAATGGCTGAGGAAGAGTGGGTTAAATGTTACCATTTTTGTTTCTTTAGCTATGTAGACTCACTAGACACAAATGTCTCTTTTCAGAAGTGACCTGGGAACAATGTCTAGTTTTGACTTCCGTAACGTCATAAAATAGGAACTTGGAAAAAGGGATGTAGCTTGTTAGTGACTGATAGTCATAGTCTGCTGAGCTAAACTGCCAAGTAAGATGAGAATGAGGAACAGGGCATCCTTGTCTGTAATGGTAAAAGTCAATAGATGCAGTGGTTGGGTCTCAGAGAGATGATCCTTAAGTAAATGTTTTAATTAGAAGAGTGTATCATTATCTATAACAGAGAGGATGTTACTGAAGCACTTTCTGATTTCTATTGGAAGCATCATTTAGCCAGTGAAGAGTGCCATTTGGGAATTTGAAGGACATGACTGTAGCATAAACACCACTTCTGCTGATAGCTGATTTGAGCAGAGATGAGAAGGGAAAAAGGCAAGGCCAACTGGAAGTTTTACTAATGAAAGCAAGCTTAGTACTTGAAGTGGTTGTCTTAAGTTATCCAGCACCAATGACTGCCTGCAATCTTTTGAGCTTCAGATTTGTGGTAAAATTACAACCAATCCCATAAGTTTTAAGTCCACATTAAATTTAATATTTGCTGGGTAGGTGGATTGGTAAAAGTCCATTTTCAACTATGACCTTGGGTACAAAGGAAACAATACATATAAATACTTGTTAATGTTAATACAGTAGTGGGTAGAGTCGTATAGTTCAGTAAGCTCTGATAAGACTTGAATATGTATAAAATGATGTTGGTTTAACCTCTGCAGATGAGATGCCAGGCTTGTATTTGAAACTTTAGTGATTAATGCTCATCTGTGTGACCACTAATGTATGATTGGCTGCCTTTTTCCCCAGAGGATTGAATTGCCAGTATACTAAGGATGAACCTGGTTATAGATGAGGACAGTACTGTGGATGTGCCTGGATACAAATGGAGACATTATTCTGGGTGGATATGCCCGAACAGGGATGGAGACATTACTGTTGGTAGATGTGCCTGAATAGGAATAAAGACATTACTGTGGATACGAGGGCCTGGATTGAGATAGCAACATTAGTGTGGTTAGGTGGGCCTTGATAGGGATGGGGAGATTACTGTGGGTAGATGAGACTGGATAATGATGGGGGCATTACTGTAGATAGGGGGACCTGGAGAAAGAAGGAGTATTACTCTGGGTAGATATGCCTGGGTAAGGATGGAGGCATTACTGTGATAATGTTTCTTCATTGTCATCTACATGATGGCGAAGTTTGCTAAAACAAGCATGAGAAAGAGGGTTTAGGAAGATTCTGAAGCACTTTCCTGACAGAATGCACATCTGACTTTCAGAGTGATTGAACTGTGCTTTTCCAATAAATAGCTCTTCTATTCCCACAGAGTTGTACAGAACCAGATAGTTATTTCAGATTATGAACACAGATAAGTTTGGTTGTAAGTTGTGAGCATGCAAAGTATTACTGGATTTAAGGCAGTACATCAATAAAGATTATGCTGACAGAGGAAGAGTGAGATGCATAATGCCAGGTTAGAAGCAAGAATAAAAAGGGAAAAAGTAGTATCATTCATGCAAATGTCACACTGTTCTTGGTAAAATAAATTGAATGGTGAATGGTAATTAGAGAGCTGATTAAAAAAAAATAGTGCACCTCAGGGATTTGAAGCAAGTGGTAGACTGTAGTTGGACCAATAATTTCAGGGATGGTATGGTCTCCACTTTTTCTAGGCCAAGGGAAATTTTCCCCAAACCCAATGTGTGACTGATAAGGATGTCACAAAAAATGTTTGTTGCAAAGGAGGTAGAGGATTTTGAGAGCCAACAGATCAGTGCTGATATGGAACTGCTTGATTTTTAAGGGTTTGCATTTAGCTTCATAGTTGATAGTACAATTTATTTACTTATTTGTTGACTGAGATACCTCACTGATGGTGCTCATTTAGAGGGGAGATGCTTGTGCAGGAGTGCTCTTCACCACAGAGCAACAGTAGAGGAATCTCATACAGTATACACATCTGAGTGTTTACATATGGGTGGAACCAGAAGAAGGATGTCACATGTTTAAGTGACAAAGTGGTTTTGTGGTATCTGGTAAAGTAACGAGACTGTCAGAAGCCAGGCTGGGATCAGATTCTAGAATTCCTTTTAGATAGTCATGTGGGAGGGGGCTAAGGTGTCAGAGTTTACTACTTACTGTAACTGTAGTAGACGGAAAGTGGTGACAGCAGATCAAAGGCTGGATGAAATAAAGAGAATAATTCTTACACCACTACATCTTCTAAGTCCTCAGCAACCATTTCTGTGGTTGATTTTGTTCCAACAGGTGTGGAAGAAGTATTAAGACTGTCCTTTTTGGGCCATGCTATAGACCACCTGTGCAAATTCTTAAGTTAAACCTTCTGATGAGTAGTACTGTTGAGAATGAAAGTATTCCAGGGAGTGTTATGTCTCAACACTGATGTATCATTGTAAACATTTGTCATTTTCACGTTAAACCACATATGTACTCTGTTTGGTGTGGGGCAGTGGCTGTGAACAACCTCTTGAGGATTTTTTTTATGTTTTTCCCTCTGCTGTCTGTCAACCATAAGTCCCATCTCTGTCAGCTAGCCCATTTCTTCCTCTTCACCGCTGAAAAGGTTGACTGAGAAGGACTGTCATTTAGGCTGCCATCAGGGTAGCTCATATTTTTTCCTCTTCTCTGTGGCTATAGCTGCACACTCATCAAGGCCTCAGAGATGGGTATGCAATGGGCTATCTGCTGAAGATGTCCCTACAGTTCTGCAAGAAGCATTCCTTCCAAGAGGCCCTGCCCCTCCCCCAGAGCATGAGTGGTGGTCTTGCTGGTCTCTGCCAGGGAGATTGGACTGCCTGTTGAACTCCCAAGTGCATGCAAACCAATCCCAACACATGAGAGAGGGAACAGGTTAGGCCTTTTTATTCCTCTCCCTTCTTGTTTGGCTGCTGTAGTGCTAGAGCTGCTATTTGAGCCCTAGTCACCTTGGTCACAATAAAAGTTCCATCAGCCTGCACCACAGATCATGCAGCCCTTTTGGTTTTTGGTAGACCAGAATTAGCTGCAGGTTTGTATCCTGTTATATTCAGTTTCATTTGTAAATAAAATGATGTACATTGCTTCACTCTAGGAGCATTATGAAAAATCAGATGCATAGTTCAAAGTGATTTTGTAGAGAAGTCATGTTTCAGTTAAGTCTGAATACACCATAAACATTTTATCTGTTTACTCTTTTTCAGCTACCATGCAGCAGGTGGCCAGGACTGTAGCAAAGGTGGAGCTTTCTGACCATGTCTGCAATGTTGTCTTTGCACTTTTTGACTGCGATGGTAAGATTTTTATGCCTTTGCATTACTTGAACACTTGAATCAAGTTTCAGAAGTGTGTATGTAACAAAAAAATGTTTGTCTATCATTCTCTACAGTCAATACTGGGAAGCAACAACAGAATCTTAGGCCAGACTGAATTGAAAGTTACTATAACCCTAAACAGCAGAACAGAATCAGACTGTTTAATAATAATACAGGGTGACTGGAATCAGAAGTTAATGGCTTCTAAGAAGCCTAATATTTTATTGAGGTCTTTCTTCACCACTTACTGTTTAAGACCAGAAGGAAGCCAGGAATCCACACAAAAGTTGAATTTAGCGCTTTTGTCTCTTTATTGGAAATGTCATCAGAATAAACCATTCCAAGCAACCCCACCCTTATATACAGGTTTTAATATATTAATAATGCCATAATTTCCTTTTAAAACATATTACAAACAAGATAAATAGCATACAAAATAATTAAAATGACTTTTCAAATTACCTATGCAACTTTAAAGTATTGACAATGTAAAATAACATATGTTTTATATATATATATATATATATATATATATATATATATATATATATATATATATGTATATATGGATTTACTTCATAACACTGAAATATCAAAACACTGAAAATGAGAAAACTTCGTAATATAGAAGACCAAAACACTGAAACTCAAAACACTGAAAACACATATCATACATATACTGACTTTAAACAACTTAAATCATGGCACTTTCTACTAAGTGCAATTTTGGAGTTGATATATTTAAGTAGCAGGGAGTGTGGGGGGCGCAGCGGGGCTTGCTCCCCTGCATACACTTGGTAGAAAGTGCTATGATTTATGTTGTTTAAACTCAGTATATGTATGATATGTGTTTTCAGTGTTTTGAGTTTTCAAGATTTTGAAGTTTCAGTGTTTTGATATTTCAGTGTTATGAAGTGAATCCATATATATATATATATATATATATATATATATATATATATATATATATATATATATATATATGAAAGAAACCAAATAATTACAAATGAAATTCTGCTTTTAACCTTAGAATGGAATTGATGAACATGGCACTGTTAAGCCCAGGATACTCAGAGGCATTAGCTCTCATTTGCCATCTCAGTTCCTTTAATTCCAGAAAATCATTTAGGGGATCTCCCCTCTCCCCCTAATATGACTTGGTCTATAATGGTGAATTTAAAATTATGTTCATTATGTGTAGCAATATGGGTAGCTAGGGCATTTTTCATGTCTTTTTTCTTTGTCATAATTATGTTGGTATATCAGGTGCGTTAATAGTTTTCCCTATGTAGAAGCAGGGACATAGGGAACACACTGCTAAATACACCTCAGCCTTGCTACTACATGAATATTTTTTCGGAAGGGAATATTTCCCATAACTGGGTATCCATACTCCTGTATCTTCTTGAATATTTCTACATTGTAGGCAAAACCCACATTTCACCATACCCACCCCCCATAACCATTCACATTATTGTGTGTTTCTATAATATTTTTAAGACTGGTGTCTTTCTCATGAATTATTTTAGGTGATGGCACCCACCAATTCAAGGTGGTCTTGATTGGCACAAAATATATTCCAATTGTGTATTAAAATATTTTTGATATCATAAAACTGATTATTAAATTTAAAAATAGCTGATTTTACAAAGCTGTTACCATCTTTTTGTTGTTTATCTATTTCTACCATTCCATGATCTCTTCCTAATAAAGGTGTAAAATGTCTATTTGCCCTTTTCACTCTCACTTCCATCAAGATATTGTCGATAAATGCTTCTGGGTATTGTCTTTTCACCAACATATTCTTTAATACATTCAGTTGTCGTAAAAATTCCCCCTCCTCTGATACCATTCCAGCTATCCGTACGCCCTGTCCTTTTATCAAAGATTTCTTTTGATGGATGGGGTGACCGCTATTAAAATGTAGGAGGGTGTTGGAATATGTTGGCTTCCTGAATATGTTGGGCATAAATCGTTTGGTGTTTACATTTTGCTGAATAGTGATAGCCAGGTAATTGACACCTTCTTTTCTGATGTCACTGGTAAATTCCAGAAACTCCGCACTATTACTAATAAATTCAAGAAACCTCATATTCACTATTTTTCCACAAAACAATAATGTCGTCCAAAAACCGACCATAAAATGTCCAACTTTCAGTAAAGGTGCTTTTAAAGACAGTTTGTCTCCCAGAAGGCAAACATAATGTTGGCAAAAATGGGGGCACATGCTACCCCTTTACATTGTTTAAACAGTTTTTCTTCAAACGTAATGATATTGGTTTCTAACACTAATTCCATTAATGTTTTTATTGTTAAAATATGCTCATGGCTCAAGTTGGGGTACTGGCAAAGGAAGGGATAAAACCAAGTCTATACCAATATTTTGTGGAATTATTGAAAATAAGTCCTTTATATCTATAGTGACAAAGATGAGTTCATCATGATATTTATCATTAGTAGTCTTCCTTAAGCAGTCCCATGAATCTTCCAATGTCCATGGACAGTCTTTTAACACATTTTAAGTTGATTATCTATGAATTTCACTATAGGAAAAGTTTTTGATGCCTTTGCATCAACAATCGGTCTAAGTGGGGGGTCCCGAAGATTTTTATGCATCTTCAGGACCCCAAAAATTGTTCGTATTTTGGGATATTTAATTCCCATAAATGTATGTTCTTCTGTTATTTCATGGCTTAGTAACATTTCCTCCAATATAACATCCACTTTCCTATACGCTATGTTTTTTTCATTAGTACTGATTTCATTATATGTGTCAGAATATAGGATCATTAACATTTTATTGATATATATATTGTAATTTATTATAACTAATCCCCATCCTTTGTCAGATTTGATCACCCTGATATCAGTATTGTTACAAATATCCTTTAATAGCCTCATTTCAGCTTTGGTAATGTTATTTTTCTGTTTCATTCTTCTTTTACTATAGAGCATAGCTCATATCTTTTTCATACGTTTTTTCATATATCTTTACCATTGGATGTAAAGAGTGATTGACTACACTAGATTTTCTACATAAGTAGTCACTCCTTGATACCATTTTAGTGCCCTTAAAGTAGAAATCAAAGTTAAGCATTCTGATGTATAGTTTCAGATCTAACAGGGTTTCGTCTACAGTGGTTTTCTTATTTGGTACGAAAGATGGCTCTTTTTCAAACAAATCTGCTACCTCTTCGCTAATCTTCACATTGCTGTAATTATATATCCTGAAGTCACCATTTTTATTATTAACAGGGTTACAAGATAAAAACATCATTAATCAATATCTCTTGTAAGAGGTATTCCCTCCTTTCCCCCCCACATTTTCTTGTTGCTGTTGTAATAATGTTGATTGTAATTGTGATATTCGTCTCCCCTCCTCTGATTCTTCAGTCGCTCGGACCTCCTCAGCAGGGGGTAATCTAAAGGGTCAGGTGTATAACCATTTTCTACAGGGTTATCTTCCTCATTATTGTCTATATCCTGTCTCAACATATGTTTCTTTATTAAATCTAGTCTGACCGGGGGGGGGGGGTAAGGGGTACACTTTACCTTGTCCATATTCCCTCTCATCCCTTAAAAGTTTATGATTCTTTCTTACTTTAATATCGTTAACAACATTGTCAGTTTTTTCAAATATTTTAAAATAATCAACTTGCTTAGATTCAAATAACAGATCTTTTTGTATATTAATGTCCACAATTTTAATCTGTTCAGCTAGTTCAGTCATACTTCTATCATTGTCTTTGACTAAACATTTCATCAGTTCATATCCCTGCCTATTGAACAACTCCAGCAATTCTTTATGAAGTAAAGAGTCTCTTACCAAACCGGAGGGAAATTTCCACAACCGGAGGACTTTCCGGACTCTTTCAGTTCATATACATTCCCTTAGGTAATTATTTTCAGTTTGTAGCTTTCGATATCTAAGGGAAAGATCTTCAAAGTTCTTTAATTGGTCCACAAGTGTCCCTTTATTGCGATTGCTGCCTTCCGAATTCATCTCAGACCAGGAACGCCATTCTTTTTTCCCCTTCAAGCCATTGAGACAGTGTATTACAACCCTTATAGGAAGTGCTGCCTGTCTGCGCCTCTCCAGAAGACACTATATGTAAATCTCTTGCTTCCAACTGGTTCTTGGTTGCCAGCCACTCTATTTGAGCTTGTGTAATGCCACTAAGGCTAAAGTTGTTATCCACATTATTGGAATCAGTTCTACTGGCCCTCAAATTGATTGAATTGCTTCCAAAGTTAGTTTGCTGGCATATTTTTTCCACAAGGTTAGTGAGGTTGATTACTGTAGCCTTTAATATACCAAATGGTCTCGTCAAATCCGGCAAAGTAAATCCAGGTGCATCCACTGGCTCCGTTCCATCCATAAATTCAAACTAATGTAAAACATGACCACACAGACTGTAAAAGACCAGAAGAAAGCCAGGAATCTGCACAAAAGTTGAATTTAGCTCTTTCGTCTCTTTATTAGAAACGTCATCAGAATAAACCACTCTATTAAAAATGTCATTTTAGTTATTTTGTATGCTTTTTATCTTGTTTGTATTATGTTTTAAAAGGAAATGATGTAATTATTAATGTATTAAGACATGCATGTAATGGTGAGGTTGCTTGGAATGGTTTATTCTGATGAAGTTTCTAATAAAGAGACGAAAGCGCTAAATTCAGCTTTTGTGTGGATTCATGGTTTCCTTCTGGTCTTTTACAGAGTGTGGTTATGTTTTACACCACTTACTGTTACTAAATATAGAAGGGCTACCATTAGACTAACTAGTGGGTTGAAAAGGTGAAACTTCAGGAGTCACCTTGTTTAGCATGTAGGCAGACACCACTTACTATCTGATCCTCTGAATGCAGTGAACTTTTGAAAATTGGTATTTCTTTAGTTTCATTGCATAATTATTTTGTTTTTACTTTAGTCTTTTTCTCTTTTATAATCAATATTTTCCAGTTACTGAGGTGATGAAACTAGTTTGTGAGTCTCTGTATATTGATGTCATCTAATATACAGGGGAAGATTAATGCAGCTGAGACCACCACTCTGTTAAAAATGATTGTGCAAATTTTTATGTACAGGTGCAAGTAAGATAGGTTCTTCCAAGCAAAAACAAAGTCTTCTGGTGCAACTAAATGTGTAGAAAATTACTCTGGCTCAATCTTATACACTGAGAAACAGTATTTATTGGTATCTCTCTCTCTCTTTAGATTCCACTTGCAGGAATGATTTACATCATCATCTTCACCACAGTTGAATCTCTCTCGCTCTCTCTCTCAAAGCTGCTGCTCCCCATTCCCAGTTTCTTTCAGCACAGGTTAATACTCTGACTAGGCTTTCCTTGACCCTCTTTTTATATTACATCCAGCAGTTCATTAAAGAATGCTCCTCTTACTAATACAGACTGGTATCTATCTGGTCTTAAAGCAACAGATATACTAAACAAAATGCTTACTACATTTAAAAATGTAGCTCTGTCCACAGTGAATTCTCTGTGTCATATTACACTATTTGTTCTGTTTGATGAGAATCCTCGTGCTTTGCTACTGTACATACATGTGTGTGTGTGTGTGTGTGTGTGTGTGTGTGTGTGTGTGTGTGTGTGTGTGTGTCTCTCCAGAGAAGACAGATGTATAGATACACACATCTACACATAAGAGTACTAATTTTAAGTGACTTACAAATCCTACTAGCCAGTCTCTTTTCCCACTAGATCAAGCAACCCCTTCCATAACTGAAAACTCACTAATTATAAAAGGCACTGTAGCCTCTCAATGTTGCATGTTTATTTAAAGCAATCAAAAACTAGTAGTAAATAATAACCATATTTATTAACTTACATTACTTTGCTCTTAATCTGAACAGTCAGTAGTTAGTACTTGTGTTTCCATCAATTTTTGAGCCACATTTATGAGATGTTCCTTTAGAGACTGTTTTTTCTCATTATATAAGTGAAGCATTGCATTGTTCATGTGCAGTTGTTGCCTTACAAATTTGGAATGCTTTCTGTTTTAACAGTATCACTTTAGCACACTGGAATGAATAAAACTTGCACCTTGGATATTCTTTTCTTAGTAACATTAAGACGTGCTTGTTTATCCAGTTTTGTAAGTGGATTGACACTTCTGACATAGACCATTGCTGCATGAAATTTACCTGACCTCTTTAGTTTAAATGGCCTGAGCTGTAGAAACAGCTGTAATGTAGCCGTTATTTTATAAGTGCTCCTTTAAGTGTTTCATTCAAATGGAGTCCCGTTAATGCACAGCTTTTCCCTGTGTGTCTTAAAAAAATGTAATATTTTCTTTGTTTTATGTAAGTGATGCTCCCTTACAAATTTCTTCATTTTCTGATGTGGCAATTTGTGAAGGCTGGATACTGTGAGACCATTGAATAGATGAAATGTATCTTTTCATTGTCAAAAATATGTCAGACTTTAAATAGCTTTTTCTGTTTTCACTAGTTTCTTATATTAAATATTTCATTAGAATTCTTATCCGAGTCTGCCAAAATGACTGCTCAGAAGACTTGATTCTTACACTATTAATAAACTCTGATTTAGAAAAATGTCTGTCGAATGTTATGCTTTTTGTGCTTATACAACACCACCCCCATAAATATTGCAAAACGTGCACGCTGATTGGTCAGCGTGCACGTTGTAAACCAGACTTATACTAATGGAAAAAGGTCCAGTCGCCCAGACTTTTTCCATTAGTATAAGTCTTTTTTTTTTTTTTGGACAGCAACAGAGAACGGAAGAGCTCCGTTGCTGTTATCTCGCTATGTTAAACGAGTTTAACATAGCGAGATATCTTAAAAAAGGCAACAGAGATCTTCCTTTCTCCGTTGCTTTTTTAAAAGCTATCTCACTATGTTAAACTCTTTTAACATAGCGAAACACGTTTTTAAAAGCAATGGAGATCTTTCTTTCTCCGTTGCTTCCACGCACAGTTCTGATGTACTGCGTAACCATACGCATGTGCAGTACATGAGAACTGTCGCAGAATACTGGACAGCTGCGGAAGGGCAGCAAGGAGGCATTATACAATGCCATTATTTAAGAAAAGTAAGTATTTTTTTTCTTAAATAATGTCATTGTATAATAGCAATAACCCACTTCTGGGTATGGGTAATGCTGGATTTACCCACAGTTGTCTTTGTTTGGCCACTCGGGCTTCGCCTTCGTGACCAAACCACACCAACCGTGGGTAAATCCAGCATTACCCACACCCAAGAGTGGGTTATTGCTTAATGATTCCACATCTGCCTGTCTATCTGTCATATCTATTTTGTTTTATTTATTTAATTTCCTTTGCTCTGGTCCTAAACACGGTATCATTTTTCAGTCACAACAAGAGTGGAATGGCAATAGTAAACATACAGCACTACATATCTGAACAAAAGCAGATGATGTAAATACACTGTAGTGAACTATACTCACACAGATATTAGTTCATCACTTCTTTTACCCTAAACGAGTACAAATTGCCTCATACATTTGAACATTAAGAAATACTTTCACTAGAAAATAGAGCAAAAAGAAAAATGCTGATAATGAATATGAAGATGATATTGATTATCCCCAGTATATCTCCTAATAAAGCAAGTATTTGCAGATTTTTGAAATTATATCAGCTGTCATGGAAGGAGTTCCTGTATCATAAATAAATGACAAAGCCACTACTGGTTCTGTAAGGGTATGTTACATTTAGGGTGGAGTACTTGACTTGCAGGATTGGCTTAACCAAGGTCTTTAGCATAGCTGCACTTGTGTCTGCAAGGTGAGATTTTAGCAGTCTGTGAAATACTGAAAGACTAAAGAAAAGACTTACAAAAGAAAAAAAAAATATTTTTGAGAACAGCAGTATTTTATTGGGTTGGTTTTCTTTGTGGTTATTCTTTATGGAAATTGATTGCCAGTAGCATAGCTAGGGTGGGGCAAAACAGGCAAGTAGCCCTGGTACAAAGCTAGGAAGGCAAGATCAGCCAATCCACATCTTTAATGCAATACCAACATTTAAAAACCTGTATTTGAGATTAAACCTGTGTGCTGCTGTGCTCTGTGTGTGGTCTAAAGTGTAGCAAATGCTTGCTACAGTTTAAAAGTATTAAAAAAGGGGGGATATCTCTCTCTCTCTCTCTCTCTCTCTCCTTTTTTTTTTCTAAAACCTGAGTGCTGCAGTACTCTGTGCAGCCAGGATATAGACTGTAAAATTCATAGAAAGCGGTTTGCTAAAGTTGCAAACTGGATACTTCTGACATCGGTTGATATTCTCACTCCAACTGTCTAATCAATTAAAAAGGGTCTGTTGCCATGGATATGAACTTTCCCCCTGTCTCTGTTACCAGCTTGGTGGATATGGACATCCTGAGGCAATGTAGAAATTGCCTCATGTTTACTGACAACCATTTAATTCTCAAACAACTAATGTGGTGTGTGAGAGATGTATTTATACAATGTCACTGGAGGCAAAGCTCTCACATAAAAGTACTCCTAATGTCAATAAGGTTGTCAGTAGTACGCATGCTGCACCTATCACACACAATTCAAAGCAGACATATCAACCCACATTTACTGAGGTACTTAAATGCAACCTTGCTAAATCACAAAGACCTTCTAGACAAAGTACACATAACAAATACCCTCAGCAGCCTCAAATGTGCTCTTTCAAAACATTCACATCAACACATAGAGCTACATCTCATGAACCCTCTACTTGTAAGCCTGTAAGGCAAGCCACCACACAATCCAACATTTTAGTCACTAGAGACTCCATCGTCAGACACACTGATGTCCCTCTCACCAGGTTGAGTAAGGCGAAAGTCACTGTCAGTTGTTTATCAGGGGCTAGGATCCACCACATTATGCATGCACTCATGTCATTGGACCACAAGTACCAGTATGACTCAGTCATTGTCCAGGTGGGAGTAAATGGCCTGAGATGTACCTCCATAGACTATATAAAGAGAGACATCATGGAGGTTTTGGAATATGTGCCTCAGGCTGGTATAAGGCTAGCATTGAGCAGCATTTTACCTTCTCTAAGGGTGATGCCACAATACGAACAAAACGATGACTGACTTTAATAATTGGCTTATTTTCTGATGTTAGTCTAAGGGGGTGCAGTATTTGTCAGCATGGAAGGAGGTGGTCAACAGACCACGCTGCTTTGCCAGGGTTGGTCTGCACGTCTCCCCTCTAGGCTTTCAAATATTAGCTAAAACATTGTCTTCCCCCATAGTGTCTTTTTTAGGTAAAGCCAAACTGAAAGTACTTCAAGCATAGCAAATCAAAATCAAGAAAATCTAAAGGTATTGCTGCTCAATGCTAGGAGTCTAAACAAAAAACTCCATTCTCTAGAAGCTTGCTTCACCCTTGAAAATGCTGATATCTGTGTGGTCACTGAGAGATGGTTTAAAGACGCGGAGAGCACATCAACAACAAGGTTATAATGCCTTCCACACATTTAGACCAGCTACTTCACAGGCAGGGACTAAAGGTGGAGGTCTCTCTATTTACATCAAAAATAAATATACTTCAAGGCTGGTCGAACAGGACAATGCACTTGAGCTGCTCCATGTTCAGCTCACCATAGGCAAAATCCAGTACCACTTCCTTGCAAGGTATAGGCCCCCTCTACGACCCCGGAAACCCATACCATGTATTTAAACTTATTAGAGACACTAACTATCCAACTCAATACCATATTCATGGGTGACTTTAATTACACCACTATTAACTGGGAATCCTATATGACACCAAACATACTGGCACAGAGATTCCTGTATTTTGTAAACGCAAACTCCCTGGACCACATAGTCAGTACACCAACCAGGGGTGTAGCCATACTGGATCTGGTCCTCACTAATATTGGAGGGTGCTGCACACCCCCTGCTACAATGTCTTCCCTGGTAAGGTCAGACCACAAAATGATCTCCTTTGAAGTAAAAATAAAACCTAGACCCCCAGCTAAACCTGGAATATTCAGGAACTACTCTAAGGCTAATCTCCTGCTATTAAGCGATAACCTGGCAAAATTTCAAGCCCCATAAACATTGAGAACAATGCCTTTGCAGAACTATTCACAGAAACCCTGTACAAGCATGCTAATAGCTGCATAGAGGCAGCTGTACCCACCAGGAAGTACATAACTAACTCAGAAAACAAGTCATCCTGGTGGAATCACAAAATCAGTAAGCTGTATAACAAGAGGAAGAAAATCATGGCAAAAATTAGGAGGTGCAGCACTCAGCAGGATAAAAGCACTCTCATCAAACTAAACAAACAACTCAGAGGACAAATAAAGTCTGCCAAAGCCAAATTTGAGTAAATTTGGCCTCCCAGGCCAAGGACATCCACAAAGCATTCTTTAGCTGTGTCTGCAATCTCAAAGGCAATACACAGTTGTGTGCAGAGCTGATTGTAAATGGAGCGACCTATACTGAGCTACAAGATGTAGCAAACCTCCTGGCTGATAAATTCAGCTCCAACTTTACCCCATCTCTCCCCCCCAACCTTCCCTCAGGAAATACCATCAAATATAACTCCCCCTGCTATCACTAGGGAACAGGTCCTTACTGCTTTCTCTAAGACCAGGGTCACTGCATCAGTGGGCCCAGACAGTATCCCAGGATCCCTTCTAAGTAGCATGAAACATGACCTATCAGGGCCTCTGGAATTATTATTTAACTGTAGCTTCCGAACAGTCTTCATGCCTCATGAATGGAGAACAGCAACAGTCATCCCTCTGCACAAAGGTGGGCCATCTGCAGACCCTGAAAACTACAGACCCTTAAGTCTCACTAGTCTTGTATGTAAATGCCATGAAAAGAATTATCTTGGTAATGATCAATAGACATATGGTAAACCTCCAGACACTGGACCCAACCCACTTTGGTTTCATCAAGGGCAGAGCATGCCTACTCAGCCTGGTGGACTTCTTTGAGAATGTAACCAAAGCAATGAATGGGGGGGGGGAGTGGTTTGCACTGCCTACCTTAACCTGGCTGAGGCATTTGGCACAATACCCGACTTGGGCATTGTTGACAAACTCAAGAGGTTAGGTAGAAACTCGTATGTCACCCGGTGGATAGCCAACTGGCTCACAGACAGGACCCAGGAAATTAGAACTGGGGAGTCCACCTCTACAAAGTGGCCAGTCACAAGTGGAGTCCCTCAGGTATCAGTCCTTGGACCACTCCTTTAGGCCAGTGTCGGTGGTCTCTGGTTGACTAACTTTGCAGATGATTGCAGATGAGTGCAAATCTTAACATCTTTAACTCTGCCACGTCCAGTTCTGACTCCTGCCTTTTTGTCAGTGCCACTGTCTCCAACCCATATAACATAGCTCGTCTCACTGCCCTCTTGCAGACCTTCCCTTTCACTCTTACTGGTACTCGTCTGTCACAAGTCACTCCTGACAATCTTCTCCACCCACCGCACCCTGCCTGTACTGTCTTCTTCTTCACCTCTTTTCCACACTTGCCATTTACTCAGAACCGTTGATCCCAGGTATTTAAACTCATCCACCTTCACCATCTCTACTCCCTGCATCCTCACCATTCCTCTATCCTCCCTCTCATTCATACAGATATATTCTGTCTTAGGCCTGCTGACCTTCATTCTTCTCCTCTCTAGAGCATATCTCCACCTTCCCAGGGTCTCCTCAACATGTTCCCTACTCTCACTACAGATCACAATGTCATCTGCAAACATCATAGTCCACGGGGACTCCTGTCTGATCTCGTCTGTCAGCCTGTCCATCACCATTGCAAATAAGAAAGGGCTAGTTGATCCATGATGTAATCCCACCTCCACCTTAAACACATCCATCACTCCCACCGCAGACCTCACCATTGTCACACTACCCTTATACATATCCTGTACCACTCTTACATATTTCTCTACTACTCACGACCTGCTCATAGAATACCACAACTCCTCTCTAGGCACCCTGTCATATGCTTTCTCTAAGCCCGCAAAGACACAATGCAAGAACTCCTGACCTTCTCTGTACTTCTCCATCAACACTCTCAAAGCAAACATTCACATCTGTAGTGCTCTTTCCTGGCATGAAACCATACTGCTAATCACTAATCATCATCACCTCCCTTCTTAACCTAGCTTCCACTACTCTTTCCCATAACTTCATGCTGTGACTGATCAATTTAATCCCTATGTAGTTACTACAACTCTGCACATCACCCTTTTTCTTAAAAATCGGTACCAGAACACTTTTTCTCCACTCCTCAGGCATCCTCTCACTTTCCAAGATTTCATTAAACAATCTGGTTAAAAATTCCACTGCCATTTCTCCTAAACACCTCCAAGCTTCCACAGGTATGTCATCTGGACCAACAGCCTTTCCATTCTTCATAGCTATCCTTATTTCCTCCTTGATAATCCATTGCAGTTGTACTTCCTGATTCACTATCCCCACATCATCCAACCTTCTCTCTGTCTCATTCTCTTCATTCATCAGCCCCTCAGAGTACATTCTCCATCTGTTCAACACAACTCTCCTCGCTTGTGAGTACATTTCCCTCATTATCCTTTATCACCCTTACCTGCTGCATATCTTTTCTAGCTCGGTCCCTCTGTCTAGCAGTTGTATTGACTGAATTGTTAAATGTGAGAAGTGCAGTCACAATATTACTTCCAGGTCTAAACTTATATTATTAATTAGACCATATTTTGTTTTGTTAGGTAAGAGAATATCATTTTTTCTTAAACTTCGGATAGGTGGAAAATGGAAACTAGTTCAAGATGTCTTAAAATGGCAGTGCTGCCTTTTATACTTGGGGTCCAAGTCATTAAGCTCAGAATCGTAGCCTCTGTTACATAAAATGGGGATTCATGTGTGCATTTTTTCCAAGAGCATTTATTGAACTATTCCTTTTTTGGCACAGTGGGAGCCATTGTAACGCATTTCTTTGTAGCACCCTTTGGCCCTATTAGATATGATTTCCCCTTGATAGTTTTTGTCATTGAGACCCAATACACAAGACAAGGGTTTCATGCTTCACCAAGTGTGGGATTCTCAAAGCTTCCCACTGAGAGTTAGACAGTGAAAAGATGCATGTTGAAGCTTGCACTTGTTTACTGCTCTACTCCTGGATATTGATCAGAGCTTTTGCTGCCTTAAGTTTCAGATTGATGTAGCAGTATCTGAGTTCTGATTTTGTGACTTTGCTGATGCACTCTCGTTTCTCTTCTTTTTGTAATAACTTGATTTATTGTTTTAGGGATAGGAATATGATTCTGCACTTAGTTATGCATGTGCGCCATAATGAGACTGGGTTGAGGGTGAAAAAGGGTCTGGTGAACAGTCCACTTTCCTAGTAGAAATACAACTAGTTAAAAAAGATAAATAAAAAAAAAAGAATGTACAGTTGCATTGCCTCTTTTCTCACTGGCTAATATTTTGTCTCAGAAATGTGTGAAGAAGAGTTGTTACATCAAAGTACTTTACCTAGCTTAGTGGTTTAACTCCTGAAACAGTGATCCAGAGGCTCTAGGTTCCGTTTATTTATTTATTTATATTTGTTGACCAGGAGTGTCCGACTGGACGCAAGTCCATTTTCAGCGGAGGCCCGGGGAGAAAAGCTCCAGTTAAAATAAACAGACAGTAGTTACATTGGATTACATAGCGATTAACAATTTACATAGTGATTACTTACAACATATTTACAGATGAAGAACATAGTACATCAGTAGACAACTAGAATCTTTATCTGTGAAGTACTTAACAGACATTAACAAATGTTACAAAAAGAAGTTCCTGCTGTATAATAAGTACTAGGCTTATGAGCATCTGAGCTTGCTATAATCAAGGTAGTTAGTGGAGTGGAAAGAAAGGTAGTGGTTGGTTGGGGTGGGTGATATTAGAGTGGGAGTTACAAGGGCATAGTCAGCATGTTTTTAGGTGCGCTTTTAGTAAAGTTTTGAAGTGGGTGCATGATGGTATGGAGGTAATTGTGGGTGGGAGGGAGTTCCATAATTTGGCTATGGTGCAAGAGAATAGTGCTTCACCAGCAGAGTTATTGGCTTTAGTGATCTGCAAGTGATTTTTGTTGCTGGTGGTCTGGTGGTGCGATAGGGTTGGAGTAGATTCTGGAGGGATGGGACATTTAGTGGATGGTTTACTAGTTTGTGGGCGAGTGAGAGTTGATACCATTGAAGGAGGTGAGGGAGTTCAAGCCAGCCCAGTTCAGCAAGTGAGAGACAGTGGTGTTTACAGTAGGATGCCCCTGTGGCGAATTTGGCGATTTTGTTGTAGCAGGTCTCTAGCTTGTTTAGATCACATTGCCTTAGGTTGGTATATATTGGAGAGGCATAAAGTAGGGTGGAGATAAGGTGGGAATTTGCTATTGAAATCTTTGCTGCTTTGGTGAGAAGTTGCTTATTTCTGTATAACGCTCCTAGTTTTGTGTGGACTTTTTTTATGGTCATGGATATGTGAATGTCAAATTTTAGTTTGTCTATTTCCACTCCTAGCAATTTGGTGTGTTCAGTTGGGTATATAATGGTGTTGTCTTTTGCTGTGATGTTAAAGTGAGAGATGTTTTGAGTATGTTTGGTGGGTTGGAAGATGAGTAGTTTAGTTTTGTTTGAGTTGAGTATTAACTGGGCATCGGATAACCAAGTTTCAACAGAGGAAAAGGCTTCCTATGTGTCTTTTTCAAGTTTGGGTAGGGACTGGGCTGAGCAGATGATGGCTGAGTCATTTGCGTATTGTATGAGTGTGCCATGTTTGGTGGCAGAGGCTAGATTATTGGTGAAAACAGAGAAGAGTAGGGGTCCAAGGATGGATCCTTGGGGAACCCCTATGGAGACAGGTAGTTGGTGAGATATGTCATTCTGCTATACAACGGATTGTTGGCGGTCAGACAGGTAACTCTGAAACCAGTTGGTGACTGATTGTGAGAAGGATAGGTTATTGAGGACAGAGATAAGTTGTTTGTGTGGGACCATGTCAAATGCTTTAGATAGGTCTAGGAAAGTAGCAGAGGAGAGATAGCCATTGTTTTTATGCTGAAGGATAGTGTTAGTAAAGGAGAGTAAGGCAGTGGTGGTGCTATGGTTTGGTCGGAAACCATGCTGAGTATTGGAAAGAAGGTTGTTAGTAAGGAGGTAGTCTGAGACCTGAGAGTGTATGCATCTCTCTAGTATTTTGGAGAGTGGAGAGAGAATAGCTATAGGATGGCAATTGGTTAGTTCTGTGGAGGGTCCGCCTTTGTGGAGAGGAATTATATGTGATACTTTCCACAGTGTTGGAACGTAACTTTCTGACAGAGATCGGTTAATCAAGATGGATACTGGGTAGGCCAGAGCATCAGCTGTGATTTGTAGGTATTCACTTGGGAAGTTGTCTGCTGCTAATTTGGTGGGCTTAAGTTTAGTTAAGAGTTTTTTTATGTTGGAGGTAGGTACAGGAGAAAGAGAAGGCAGTGGGGAGATTACTAGTTGAAGGTGTGGGTTGGAGGGGAGGGGGGGTTGTGTTGTTTAGCTAGTGATAGTATGGTTTGTGTGAAGTGTGTGTTGAATGATGTAGCGATATTTTCTGAAGAGTGAGGGATGTTAGGAGGAGGAGTACTGACTTTACCTGGTTGGAGGATGGAGTTTATGGAGGACCAGAATTGTTTGGGGCTGTGTTGGGAGGAGTCTAGGGCAGATTGGTAGTATTGGAATTTGTCCTGTTTTATTAGCATTTTGACTCTATTACGTAGTTCTAGGAATTTTTGTCTAGAATTCCCAGTCAAAGTGCACACTTCTTTCTGCTGTTTAACAATGGCCGGGGTTCTTTCCTTCTACATTTTCTAATTGATGTAGCAGTTTGTTCAAGTTCTGACAAAGGGAGAATGTTGATGCTCTTTCCTTCCCTCTGTCTGTTTTTTATTATAGGTACATTTTCAGAAGTCTGTGACAAATTAGAAAATAACTAAAGACTTACTTGCATCTTCACCCCAGTACAGTGACCAGCAGTAGACTAATTTAACCTTTTCTAACTATCAGGTACCCACATAGATGCGGGTTCAGGAAGCAGCATGTCAGTTCCAGGTATTCCGTAATGATAAAGAGCCTTTTAAAGACAGCTTCTTATTAGTCTCCTATACTTACTCCCTGATCAGCTTCTACTACTTCCACGGTAAAGTGAAAGTAAGGCCACAGATTCCTTTCTCCACTGGTGAAAAAAAATGTATGTGGCCCGACTGAAATATGTCCAGAGATTTACTGCATGTTTAGTGACCGTCTGTCTTCTGATTCCCTTCTAGAAATTTCCTAATTTGAGATTGTTAATGAGTGAGCATTAGAGTTGAGGCTTTAAAGATAAGTTAACAAAAGCTGATTGACTTCTAGCCAGGCTGTTCCTAATGTTAATGTTGATGGTGTCTAACCAGGCTGTTCCCACTTTTCATGCTTACTCTTTCTAGGATATAACAAAAATATTTAAAAGCCCTGATTCCCGTCGTATTAACCCCCTAAATATCTGAGTGTACTGGGCTTTGACAATTGAAATTTGTTTAAAAAGTAAAGCCAGCATTTTCCACCTTTCATTCTTTAACATTTGACCTTTTTATTCCTTTGCCCCCTCTCCCAGCAAAGACAAGCTATCCTTTCTCTTTACTTCCCTGTCTTGAACCCACACTAGTAGTGTTACAGCCTGGATAATGGTCAGCAAACACAGTACCTTATTCTTGGAGAATGGATTATCTCTGGCAGACACCCTGTGTGAAAGTGTAAGGTAGGGAAAATCTAAAATGTAAAATTCTCTCCTTCAGAGAATTTTCCAATGAAGAAACCTTTTCAACTTTTTAAGTTCTTGGGGACTGATATTAGAGCCCCAAATTATTTCTTCCTGTGGCTTGTTGTGATTCTGTTTTTGCTATGAACTACCATAGGATCATTGGAAGTTACTAGGCTATTGGCCCTGAGGCCCTTGTAAGCCTAGCCAAGAGTTTAGCCCATGTTTAGACACGTCAGCACCCAAAGCTCCTGTCCATCAGGGACACAGGTGGAATCCCAGGGGTGTATTTTCTGTTTCCCATCCCGTTATCCAGGTTGCTCTTGAAAAGGGATAATGAAGTACTCTGCTTAATGTGGAGAGGGAGTCTGTTCCACAGATGGGGGAGTGTCCTGGACAAAAATTTGTCCCGCCAACAAGTGTTACTGATGTCACAGACCAGGTTGAGTTCTCGCATGTGGGTTACTCGAGTGGAGCTTGACTTGCAGATATGCAGCAGTCCCATCAGGGCGGAGTCTAAGATTGCTATGTATGCCAGACAGAGGTCACCTCTGAGGAGTCTGTATGAAACTGAGTAGAGGGACAGGGCATGTTCTTTTTTAACAGGGAGATGCTCCTTGATTATATGGTGATTACATCATTGTAGCCCAGAACTCTTTCCTTTGGCAGAAGAAATTGGAACTTGTGTTACAAGTTCATAGTTATCTTGCTTTCTCATATTTGATGCATGTAATTTTTGTGGCTGCTGAATTAATTTGTTTGCCACTTCCATATTTAACTTACTGAACAAGTACTTGAATTCTTGACTTGTTTCTGCCGCAGCTACTAACTGACCAGTTTTCTACCTCAGGTCTAAACACTTGTCTCTTAAAGCAACCTGCTTGTTTGTTTATTTTTTTTTCTATAATATTGCTAGAGGTGATTAAATTAGCAAGTGTCTTTTCTCTTCTACAGACTGAGAGATTAATGTCTTGGTAGAACTGCCCTAGTGTTTACCTCCAGTTGTCATTAATGTAAAAGCATTTTTTTTTCTTTGTAAGGATGACTTGATTTAGTGACTGCGACTAGCCCCATGACTGGTAAATTCATTTGATTAAAATGCATAATGATGAGTCTATCTCTCTAAAACACTGTTTTGAATTTATGATTTTTAGAGGTTAGGATAATTTAACTAATGAAATGTGTGCTACATTCGTGTTTTCATTGTAAATTGTGTTAAGATCTCAAAACACTTGATATCGATTATTTTAAGCCTAGTGGTTAAACATAAACTGTTTATTAGCTGAATTCATGTGTTTGCTCAGTGTTATGTTACCTGATAATTATTGTCAGTTCATTTGTTTTAAGCCTGTTGCTAATTTGTATCTTTGTAATAAGCCCTCCACACTGCTACAGTCATACATATCGGTTTGTTTGCCTTTCACATGCCCAGCATTTCATGCTTGTGCTCTGCCTTTCTGTTTTTTTTTTTCTGTGTAGGTGACAGCTTCAAATGGAACAATTCATAAGGGAACTGGGTCTCGCATAGCTTATTTAACCCCTGCTTTGTGTGCAGTTTCCAGTTAATTAGAACTCCATCTCCTTGATGTCACATCAGAGCTGTGTTTGGATTTAACCCACCCTCACTCCCTGCTTTAATTAAAATATTGGGATGTCAAATGCTGTGACAGCATCTGGCCCACAGGCCTTTTGTCTTCATAGACAGCTCTTTACTTTCCATGACTGCCTGTGATGCTTTGGTCTCCAAGCCCGTCATGTGATACTTTTAAAATGCTTTCCCCTTTATATTGATTTCCTGACTGCTTCTGCCATTTATATGTCATTCTCGTGTAATTCATAGCTGACCTTGCCATTTATCTTTCCAGCTGAAAACCTTTCACTGCTCGCTTTAATCTACTGAGGATGCTGATAGTACTTACCCTAGCTAACTTTATCTTTTATAGATACTGAAAATGAATTCCTAATGATACTTGTCTAATTTTATTGTTTTTATTTCATTTATTAAGACTAACTGTAAATATTTCAAGCACTTTACAGAAAATTTATAATGCATTGCTTTTTTGTTGATTTGACTCTGTTAATCTTTTATTTGCTACCATTATTGGCTCCTTCATAGCTTTAACTGTAGGTCATTTGTTTCCCCATCCTGTCTTGCTATTACATCCACATCACCCCCCCCCCCTCCAAAACAAATGGCACCTTTCTCTCTTAATTTCTCCAAGCCTCTTGGGTTTCTAATACCATGATGGGAATAGAACCCATTCCTAAGTCAAAGTATGATTAAAGTTCATGAAATTAGTATTGTTTTAATCTTTTGCTGTCAGCCAGAAGTGCTCTTCGCAGCACCCGCAATATGCCCAGTAATGACTTTTCCTGCAATTCGTATGGAGTTGCACCTATTGGTAACCAATCTAAATACGGTTTTAGATTCTTTTTTATAAGACCTGTAGCTCCTACTACTACAGAAACTGTCTGGGTATCTTTCGTCCACATTGCTCTTTTCTGCCTGCAGATCCTGATATTTTATGACTTTGTGTCTCTATACGCAAGATTTTAGTGATCAATGCTACTTTTGTCTTCTTTTCACGGACAATTATATCCAGTTTTCTAGCATCTGTCTTTTGAACTGTTGGCAATGGATAGTCCCATATGATGTAGACTTCAGCATTTTCTATGATGCTTTATGGCTCATGTTTCCAGTGTTTTTCAGCCACTTCAGTACCATAATGTTTGCACAATCCCCAGTGCAGCAGTCTTGCCACATTATTATTCCTTTCAGCATACAGTCCTTTTGCCATTAGTATGTCACAACCAGCAATGAGGTGTGCAACTGTTTCCAATTATGTTTTATAAAACCTACATTTCTCTGTTTCTCCCACATGTTCAATGGACTTTGTAAACCAACATATACGTAGCCCACTATCTTGGGCTGCTAATATTAACCTTTCATCTCTTGGTTTGAATTCACCTGTCCTTAACCATTCCTACGTTCGATCCTGATCAACATGAGGTTATTCCAGAAGTTTCCTATACTTGCAACTATATTTATGCATTTTCCACATTTCTTGGCTTCTCATCTGGTCCTTCACCTTATATTCTTTCTTTTGATTTTTTGGCGCATTCAGTTGCTGCCTGATTTTTATCTACTTTTGATTTGATTTAGACGTTGCAGTGGTGCAGCGGTAGAGTTGTCGACTCACAGTAAGAGGTTCTCCGGTTCGATTCTCGGCTGGGGTGCCTTCTGTGTGGAGTCTGCAAGTCCCCCCAAGTTGCAAAGACATAAATCTGGCGCATTTATCCCTGGGCCTCCGCTGAAAATTGGCTTTGTTCCAAGTTGGATTTTCCTGGTAAACAAATGTTAAATAAATAAATAAATAAATACATTTCCATTCCTGCTTGATGCCAATATGCTTCTGCTGTACCAAGCATTGAAGTCATCTTAGATTTATTCTTCTCATGTTTCAAAACTCTCACTACATTTGGGTCTTGTAAGGTCAACAGATGTGTGCAGTCCCATGATGCAGATCTGTACATGTAATTAATTTCAAGGAGGCCCATACCTCCATCAGAATGGGAAATATGTAATCTTGGTATAACACTGAGGTTTATAAATCGTTTGGTGAGCATGAGACATCCTTCTTGTTTTCCTGTGTAATCTCTCCAACACGTTTTGGGGCCAGTCACTCACTCCAAAACTGGAAGTTAGGACAGGAAGAGAAAATTGATTTATAGCTTGGATTTTGTTCCTAGATGTCAACAGTGTTTTCAGGGTTAATTTAAGTCTTCTAAAGTATTCCTTACTAAGTTTTATTTGCATTTCTTCATGTTTTATTGCTGATCATTCATCAGTTCCTAAATATTTATACACAAGTTCTGTTATATCACATTCCTGTCCCAAACTGATATTTTCTTGGTGCTGCAGTTTTCCTGCTTTAAAAGTTGCTTTTGCGCATTTATCAAGACCAAATGGCATTCTTATTATATCATCTGAAAAGTTTTGACAACTTGAAGTTGTGCTTTCAGTTCCTCATATGATGAGCTATACAGTTTTAAATCATCGGCAAAGAGAAGATGAGAAGTCTTTACACATTGTTGTTTTCTAGGAGCCAAGTTATAGCCATGGCCTAAGCTGTTTAGTAGACAGCTTAATGGGTTAAGGGCAAAACAGAACAGCAGCGGTGACAGAGAGTCACCCTGGAATATCCCTCTTTGAATTTTTATCCCTGGAATAATAATTTGTCCTTTATTATGGATTAATTGCAAAGTAGTCTGCCACTGTTTCATAGTCACTGTAATGAAGTTGATCTGTGTAGGGTGTATCTTATACATTTTTAAGCACTCTTTTATCCATGAGTGGGGGATACTATCAAATGCTTTTTATGTGGTCAATCCGTTGCATACTTAGATTCTTCCCCTTTTTACAGTTCTCCACTATGACTTTAACAACAAATGATCCTTTGTTCCATATGACTTTCTTTTATTGCCCTTTTGTTCTTTTTCCGTAATTGAGTTTTCTTCTAAATGACTATAAACTCTGTCAGCATAAATTCTAGTATATAGTTTATATGTCATTGGAAGGCAAGTTAATGGTCTGAATTTTTAGCGTAGCTTGCAGGTTCACTGTTAAGTAGGAGCATTGTTTTTCCTGTTGTTAGCCAGGTTGGTATCTATTTGGGGTGTGCATATAAATTACTTCTTACTTATGGCTAAATCTTCGTGCAAAGACATTAATACTTTTAACCAGAAGTTAGGTACTGCATCTGGGCCTGGAGTTTTCCAGTTAGAGGCTTTTCTTAACTTTGTTTCAATCTGTTTGACTGTTACTTCATCCCATTTCATATCCTGTATCTTTGAACTTCTTATTCTTTCTTTCTTTTGCTTCTTCTATCCATTTAGCATATTTGTTGTGTTCCACAGGATCTTCATAAATACTTTTCCGAAATGTATCTATTTCTTCTTTTTTGGTGGTCTTTCAGATGTTCATCGTGTTACACTGCTGCAGTCATTACACTTGGGTTATCCTGCCATCAGGCGGTTCCCCAGTTGGCCCGAGTTCCAAAGTCTTGGTCCAGCGTCGGTTCTTGTCGCCTCCTCCCTGACGTCAGTGCGGCGGGAGTATATAAGATGCAGCCGACACCATTTTGTTCAGTCTTTCTTGCCGCGCGGTGCCCGAAGCAAAAGCAGTTTGCAAGTGCCGGTCGGCCGTCTGCTGAGATTTTCATTCCGAATCCAGAACCGAAGTCTTCTACAAAGCTAAGTACCCCATTGGGGAAACTTTTTCTTGCCTCAGACCGATGTCAGTAAAAGTTAATAACTGTATTTCTTGTGGAAAGCAAATATCTCATAAGGATTTCCATTCTTATTGTATCTCATGCCTAGGCCCAGATCACGACGTCACTGGTTGTCTGTTTTGTGCTAGGTTTAACAAACGCACTATTAAACGTCGGTTTGATTTTGCCCGACATTATTTTGGTAGAAAATTCAATTATACCATGCCGTCGGAACTTCCGACGACCGGAATACATAAAAAGCGCAAAGACAAGGATAGGCATCCGAGGCCCAAAACTGACGACAAAGCCTCTTCTAGGCCATTTGCCGGTTCTCCGGTTTTCAGCGAGGCACCTTCGCAGCCCCTGACGACCGCTTCTGTAGAACCACAGGCCGCCTCTGACTCCCACATGGAGATGGCTGGGCCTTCGGACCCACACGTTATTCAGTCTACTGGAACTAACCCTTCAGAGGGATCCGGAGTAGCTGTGCTACCCGCAGCTTCAGAGGGTGTTTTCAGACCTACTCAGTTAAGCATTAAACCCTCTACTAAGTCTAAACCAGCTTTAAAATCAAAGAAACAAATACAGCATTCTCCAGCACAGGTCTCCATGCCTAAGAAACAAATGCTCAAAATGGCCAAAGACCTAATCACTCTGATCGGGGGTCCCATCCCCCTCCTGATAAAGGGCTTAGACAGGATGCAGACTATGACTCATCTGACCAGGTGTCCATCTCTTCAGATTCATCCTCAGACCTAGGATACTCTTTACCCCCTTATGAGGATTCTGATGCTGAGGAGTCAATTCCATCAGCCTCTCCGCCTGAGGACTACTCCTTTGTGGAAACCTTGCACAGCATGAGGGAGCATTTCCATTGGGAAGGCCAGGATTACTCAGAATCCAAGAAAAGGCTCAGAGACTTCCTTTTATTACCTCAACACAGACCCCTTGCTATTCTGTCAGTGTTGGACATTGTGGATGATGTGTATACTGAATCCAGCCTAAATCCTGATTCCTTACCTCCAGCCCCAGTTAATCCTGACAGATACTACAGAGTCCCTGACTCACACAAATTTCTGTACAAAAGCCCTGTTGCTGACCCTGAAACTATTTCTCAGGGACCCAAAGGGGTTAAGGCCTCATCAGCCAAGAATCCAGTTCCCTCTGACAGAGATTCCAGAGCATTAGACTGATGGGGAAAGAAAGTATACACGTCTGCAACTTTAGCAATGAGAGCCTTAAATTGCCAGTTTCACATGCTAAAATATCAGCAATTTCTACTGTCTCAGTTGAAACAAAAAATGCTTCCAGATTCAGAGCCTCCTACTTTTGAAGAAATGCAGGATTCATTGCATGCAGCTGAACAGGTGGGAAAACATACTTTGCAATGTGGTTTTGATTCTTTAGTTTGGTTAAAAGAACATACGTTACCAGATCATGTCAAAGTAAAATTATTGGATGCACCTTTGCAGCAGGATGTGTTATTTGGAGTTAAGGCAGAAGAGGTATTAAAGAAAATGGAGGATAAGGCAAAATCTATGCAAACGGTGAAGGATTTCTTACAGGTTCAGCCTCCTAGATTTAGCAGAAATTGCCCAACTAAGAATTGGTCCTTTCCAGTTACAGACAGACCTCAAAGGGGCAGATACAGACTTCCAAGAGGTAGAGGTCAACCACAAGGTCCTTACAGGCCTCGACAATGGGTTGCATCAGGACAGAAAGAAGGGGAAGACAGACCCCAACCATATAAAAAGCAGCCCCAATGACTTCCCACTACAGCTTCCAAACATCTCTCTCTTGGCAGCCCCCCTGGGAGGAAAACTGGCACTTTCTATCACAATTGACATATGATCACCAAAGACAAATGGGTTCTCAACATTGTATCTCAAGGTTACAGGTTCCACTTTCACACTCTACCAAGATTAAAAGGAATGCCAAATCTGCCACCAAATCAATGGGCAGAGGCTCAAAAACAAATTACAGCACTCATGGATATGGGAGCTATTCAAAAGGTACCACCACAGGAGCAAGGACAAGGTTTTTACTCAAGACTCTTTCTGGTTCCCAAGAAGGACAAAGCCTGGAGGCCCATTCTGGATCTTTCTTCTCTAAACACTTACTGGATGTTCCGAATTTCAAAATGTTGACACTACAGCAGCTTCTTCCCATGCTGGGCAAGAAAGCTTGGCTCATGACATTGGACCTCAAGGAGGCATACCTGCATGTCCCTATCAGACAAAACTGCAGAAGATACCTCAGATTCATAGCTGGTTCAATGCATTATCAATTCTCTGCACTGCCCTTTGGCTTATCTACTGTGCCCAGGGTCTTCACAAAGTGCCTGGCACCAGTAATTGCATTTTGCAGACAGAAAGGAATTCAAATTTATCCGTACCTGGACGACTGCCTGATTCAAGCAGAGAGCAAGGACATTCTTCTAAAGCATCTGGCATTTGTAAAAAAGTTAAGTTGCCTGGGGTACACAGTAAACGAAAAGAAATCAAAACTAGTGCCCTCACAAGAGATAATATTCCTGGGTGCCAGCTTGACACAACGGCCCAGATGGTTTATCTCATGCCAGACAGGCAAGGACAACTGATTCAATACTTTCAGTTGATGGCAACAAAGACTCAACTCCCTGCAAGAAAAATTCTGCAGGCCTTGGGTTACATGGCATCTTGCATACTACTACTTCCATATGCCAGACTGCATATGAGGAAGCTACAATGGTACCTAAAGAATGTTTGGTCTCAACACTGTCATAGTTTGGAAACAGTTATACCACTAATTCCTTGCCTTCAACAGGAGTTTCAATGGTGTTCTCAAGCTTGTCACCTCAACAAGGGACAGCCTTTTACTCAACCCACAGCCAGGCAAACACTGACAACAGATGCTTCGGACTATGCCTGGGGAGCACACATGGCAGGCAACTGTATTCAGGGCAAGTGGCCCGCAGAACAAAGGCATCTTCACATCAATCAAAAAGAGATACTAGCTGTACAAAATGCACTTATAACTTATAGCCATTAGTTCATCACTTCACAGACTGAGTCCTGTCTACCTTCTGCTGGAGATAGGGATGAGGAAGTTCCTCCCCTCAAGTTCTTAGAATGCTGAAATGTTTAGTCAGAGAAAGACAAAGATAATGAGACCTCCTCTAGCTGAAAGAGATTTGCATGCCTGTGAAGTCCATTTATGGGTTTGCTCCTATGTCTTCTTCCCAGTAATCATTAAACCAGTGTCTGGTAAAGATGGAAAGATGTGGGACCTTGGATCATCGCTGCATTTGGTGTTAAAGGATGCTGTTCATGTAGCCTGGGATCATCTGAATTTGACTCGCTCTGCTGCTGAAAAGATAGATACCCTCAGATGCCCATGAAGAATGGAACTGGCATCCTTACTAAGCTAAGCATCCCAGGGTAGATTCCATTGTAATTTCTTTGTTGTATCACAGGCTTGAAAGACCACAGAAACTTTGCATTTTATAACTGGATAAGGAGTCCAAGCCTTTTGACAAAGTGGGCAAGGGTGTATTTTCCTCTACCCCTTTAGGTCTTAGGGCTTTTCGCACTTTGTGTTCCCTATCCCATTACCAGTCACTGTTGTGGAACTAGCACTGGAAATGCACATCTGCATGAATGTGGGATCAAGAAGGCTCTGGAAAAGACCATGACTGACTACAATGGGTTTTCTTAAAGCCAGCTGTAGCTTTGACTATACTGATACTGTGACAAAAGCAATGAAACTAGATACTTGTCTGCACCAGAGTATTTTGCTGAGGCTTTCATTCTAGGATTAGTTGACAAAAGTTACAGCCAGTATCCCCTTCCATTGTGAGGTCCTTATTGAGCAGGTTTCATAAGACGTGATGAAATACCTCCAGAAAAATAGTCACCAGTGTGGAAGATGTTTATAACACCTTCCAGGTTTGTTGTTGCTCTTCCAGTAACCCATTTATCCAAGATGATGAAACATCTTTGCTTACTGAGGAGAACCTCCAAGTATTAAGCCCCCCCCCCCACACACACACACACACACACACTGGTCCATATAGGCAGAATTCTAGAAGGATAACTGATGGTGCCTTTGATGTCGTCTTTTCTTCCTGTATGGGAATGTGGTTGTCTGAATTGCACCATCCATGAAAGCCATCATTTCAGACTGGTGGATTGAGAAAGAGTTGAGGTCAGGGCCAGTGAGTTCTACACAGAACTTACGGAAAAACCCAGACTGTACTCCACATAGGTGTTGTGTAGTACCTGTTCCTCTTTTAAGAAGTGCAAACTGTTCTCCTTCTGCCTTTTCTTTGTTCTCAGGGGATAGTAATCTTGCACTGGATTTAAGAGACTTCGGCAAACATGTCCAGTATACCATATTTTGAACAATGATGCTTCAGAGGTAATTTCTGTGCTGCAAGAGAGCACCTGGGTGGTATCACTGGATATATTGAAAGTCTTCTGTAACATCAGTGTCTTGGGTCTGCATAGTGTGCTCCTTTGGTTCATTTTTCTTGGGCTTCACTTTCATTACAAAGTGCTGTAATGTGATTTCTTCTCTACACCAAAATGCTAACCATTGTGGAAGAGGCTTTGTAGAAGAAACGTCTTATGTTCCCGCTGTAGAATTTCTGGCATCTGATGGGCTAGCCAAGAGACTGGTTACAGGCCCTGGGGAGTGATCATAAACTCTAGGAAGTCCTTCCTTCTTGCACCACAGAGGATTTTGATTATTGGGACAGATTTGGGCATGCTTAGATAGAGGGCCTAGGAAGTAATGGCCTTGTCAAACTAGGTAAAGAGACATCACGTCTAGGCTTTCCTACGTATTCTGATGGCTGCTGTCTTCACATTGACATTTGCTTGACTGAGGATGAATGTTACACTGGCCTGTCAGGTGACAATGTCTGGAAAGCTGTAACATACACAGATACTTGATCTCAACATTAGGGCCGTGTTGTCAAACTATAGAGAATGTGGACAGTTTCCAATGTTTTCATTGTGGGTCTTTCTTTTTTTCCATGTCCTGACACTGGATGATTTACTAATGGATTGGGAGCCTGGGCTCCTCTGTTTAAGGAAAATGAAAGCTACCCATCCAGGAAAGAAGGCATCACTTAACTCATTTAGGGCTAAGGGACATGGTTCACACCTTAAAACCTTTAGAAGAGAAGTTTGGAGTAGATCCAGTCCTGCTATGGACTGAATATCTAGGCCGTGGTGTGGTTTGCAGTAAAACAGTATTTTGTATGGTTGTAGCCACTGTATGGAGAAGCGATCCTGCTTTGGCAGAGAGCCATAGATTATAATGTCTACTTTTACAACTGTTCGCATTCCAGACAAAGTGAATGCACTTCATGTTCCCACATTTGCAGTTCAAGTTCTCTTATGAAACTTTGGATAGGGGAATTCTCTCTAGTCATATTCTTTCAGGAGTGGATCACCACAGAAATCAACCTGGTCACCATACAGAAGAACACAGTCCTCTTATTTATTTGCTTTTTGACATTTAATTACCAGGAAGGTCTGATAGGGTAGGTGCCCATTTTCAGCAGTGATCCGGGGAGAAGAGCTCCTGACTATTAAAAAAAACATTTTAAGAACAATAATTTTACAATCTTCAAAAATAATGCAAAAACATCTGCAAAAAAATTATACCAAATTAGACATTATGTGAAAACATTGGTTAAGAACAGCTGCAACTTATATGACAATGATTGTATACTTGGAGAAATATTAGTCAGTTTCAAGAAATCATATATAAGTTAGTGCGATACAGACAAGAATGCAATGTAAAGTTGTAGACAAAAACAGGGTTATGACATATTTAGACAGCCAGAGAAGAAACATTGAAGTAAGGAAGTGAGTAAAGAAGTGGGAGTGTGGAGGTGTGAGGTATGAATAGGTACTTTTTCATACCTAGGGGATATGGTATATCCTGTGGTTGAGCAAGAACAGAGCCAGACTTTGGCTAGGAAGTCTTTCAGAATGGTTTTAAAGGACTGGAGGGAGAGCATTGACCTGATGGGTACAGGTAAAGTTTTTTTTCTTTTTGCTTAATTCAGCTAGATAAGTGTAAAGTCAGTGGTGGATGCAAGCTCACGGCCATGGAAGGAAAGATTTGTGTTAACATTTTTACCTCTCCTTGTGGTTCCGTACATCATAACAGAATTCATAGAATAAATAATACAACTAATCTTCATCCTAACTGTGTTTGAAGAGGGAATGGTATCAGGCTTTCATATATCTTGCAATACATGCAGCTATCCCTAAAAAGTCCAAGGAAGTTCCTCTCTACTTATTCAGCAGTTAGCACATGTCCAGCAGAGACACTCTGTTTGATGCTGTCCTTTTGCCAAATTTCCTCGTAGGAGTCTCAGAGGTGACTGAAGCTACTAGGGGGCATTGCAGCCTCAAGACTTTGTAAGTGGAAGCAGTATTCACTAGGACATAAAACTGTGGTGCATCACCCAAGACTGTAAGCTTGCTGTTCATATTAACCTATCTTATATACATTTGATATGGCTCTTCATTTCTAAACGTAATGATCTTATGGAGGGAGAATGCTTCCCAGAACTAGCTGGTTAACAAGTTGCTTAAAGTGGTTCTTCATTTTTGTCCACATTTGAAAACCCTTTAACCCTTCTTGGAATGTGAACTTCATGATTGGCAGATTTCCCCATCCCCATTTTGTGTGTATTTGGTCAGATTTCCTTTTCTCTTCATTTTCCTTTGTATTACCTACCACACCATTGCAAGGGTGATTACAAAATACCTTAGCTCCAGTGAAAGGTAATTGCAGACTGTAAGTTAGTCACGTATTTCCTTCTTAGATGACTTGCTTATCTGTGAAGTCTTGCTAGGTGTCAAGAGTTCCTTATGTAGGTTACACATCTCCTTCTCAGCCTAGGTTTTCAGATGAGCAGTCACAAATCCTCCTTAGTTCTTTCTCATATCATAGTATTTCTACTATACCTTCTAGACTCTTCTCTGCAAAAGGCTTTCCTAACACAGGAGGAAGTGGTCTTGAATATGGAAGTTTCTTGAGTTTCTCCAGTCAGTCTCAAACTTCAGCCAGAGAATATCTTTGGAATCTAGGGTTCAAGGCATCCATGATTCTTATGATTCCTCTTGCCACGCTACACATGAGAAAAATCCAGTGTTTTTCAAAAACGTATGTGGTCTTAACATTCTCACCCTCTGGAATCTCAAATTCTAAACTTGGGTTTTCTGAAGAGTGAACGTATTTGGTGGAGAGACTAGATTTCCCTAATTCCAGTTCTCCCTTTCTCACTTCCAACCTCTGCTCAGTTTGTTAAAACATGCTTAGAGTACAGTATCGGGGGCGGTGGAAGTGCAGGGTCTTTGGAACAAAATAGACAGAACAAACTATGGAAATGAGATGTTAGCTGTGATTGTACTGTAGAATTTCTTTATCATCTGTGGTTCCTGAGACCTCTGCAGATGATTTCAGACAATAAATACCACAGTTATGTGATGCATAAATGTGGGTGGGGTATCAAGTCTTACCCTGTCTGCAGTTGGTAGTTTGGGATGCAGTTCTAAATATCTTGAACCTTCCAGGCTTCCTACATTGCATCAGAACAAAATTTTGCAGCAGCCAACCTGAGCAGGACGTAGATAGACCCTCACAAATGGAAATTAAAAGGGGAGAGTCTCACAGACTTTGATACAGTTGTGGAAAATCTCATGTAGATCAGTTTGCCTCCTTTCCAAAACAGACAAATTCTGTGCCAGGACTCCTTTGCAGACAGGCCTAGATAACATATTATTTTTCATTCCACTGGATAGGAAATGTCCCTTTTATGCTTTTCCATCCTTTCTACTGATTTCAGGGTCATTCTGAATATTCAGAAGGACTCCCCAAAAATCACTGTGATGACTGCCTTCAGGTCCAGGAAAAAGTGGATCTGATGTTGTTAATCTTCATTCATTCTTTACTGATGGGTGTAGGTTCCGTCCTCGGAACCGAGTCGGCCTTATAACAAGCTCATGCCAGCCAAAAAACTCTCAAGCTAAGCTTTACCCATAGTGCCCCTCTCCCTGTTACCTCAGATCTCGTTTGCCACATAGATATCAAAACGTGTCAAGCCAGCTCTCAGCTAAGTACTATAATATTTATCATTTTAAAACTTTTTCCCCACAGTTTTTTTCTTTATTATTTCTGTAATTTCCTCTCTCATTAGTTGCTAAACATTTACCCCCTATTGAGTGCTTTTTCTTGCTTTCCTTACCAATTTCGTAATCTCCGTACCATCGTTGGTACAGGCCTTCCCTCTCTCTACCTCTTTCCCCTTACCTCTTGATGTAGTCTAAATACCATTGTTGGTATTCTTTCCTTTCTTCCCTTTAAAAAAAAAAAAAAAAAAGCGGCTTTTCTAGTCGTTTCTAATCTATCGATATATAAAGTTTGTACTTGGTTTTTACTGGTTATAGTAAATTTTTGCCATAAGTTGTTCCCGCCATGTCTGAAAAGAAAGGGAAAACACGTTTCAATCAATGCGACCAATGCAGTTGCAAAATGCCTAATTCAGACACTCATCCATCTTGTGTCTACTGCCTGGGTGTCCTGCACCTCTCTACCCATCCACCATGCGAAATTTGTAAAGAGTTCAGGTCTCATTCCCTAAATGAAAGGAAAAATAAGCTGATACTAAAGGGCCTTTTAAAAACTCCTTTTTCAGAGGCTATTTATGAGTCGGAGGGCTCAACCCCTCCAAAGAAAGAACACAAAAGAAGTCACGCTGTTCCTTCTTTGCAACATGCTAGTGATAAAAAGTCTTCCGAACCAAAACCAAAACTACCTAAATTGGCACCAGTGGCTTTGGCACCGGGGCCTCAACCGGCCTCCATGGTGCCGTCCTTGGTTCCTAGAACTCAATTATCCACTTCGGTACCGTCTCCAGTGACACGGCCTTCGGCACCAGCCACGGTACCAATAATGTCTACTGTATTTGACCATGTCTTTATCTACCATTTCAGTCCCATCCTATTCAGCACCAACAACAGTACACCCAACACCGGTCACTTTCCCCCCTCCCTATACATCTTACTGTTCCTGAGACATTGGTGCCAATAGGAGAAACTGTTCCTCAGACCTGATGCCCCCTATGACAGATCCATTCTTTGGGCAACAATATAGCCCTTTCTTGGAATAGCCCAATTCTCTGATGGGGATAGCAACCTGCTCCTCCAGGAGCCTCTCAGAGTTGAACATGGTGTGATTTGTGGATCAGCTACTGATGGCCAGTAGGATTTTAACACCTTCCAAAACTTCCCTCCCAACCAGAGTTGGGAGTTTTTCTCCACGGACTCCTGCATATTCTCCTCCTTTCACCACCTTGCAGGCATCGAAGCACCCGACACAGACACCTATTTCAGTTCCCACTTCTTTGGTTCCACTGGTGGACCTCACCGTGGTTCCGCAGCCGACCCTTTGGCCATCGATTCATTCAGAGTCGAGCCAACCTCAGGATCGTGACTGGGCTGCTGGCACCGTGATCCCTAGTATGACGCCGTCTACTATGGTTCGAGGAGTCTTGGCAGCTCGAGTCCTCTTGAGGCTCCTTCCTTAGGAGTGGGTTCGTCAGAGTGGGGTTTGGCCCTAGTTCTGAAGTTGTCCTTCTCGGTTCCGGGCTCCCACCTCTCTTCAGGTGGCTCAGTTTTCTAAGTGATGGAGAGGGCCCTTGCCTCTGTAGGCAAAACATCGGTGTTGGAGTACCATATATATCCTCCCTCTGAACCACAACACAGTCCACCACATCAGAACATCGAGCACAAGAGCCTCAAGATACCTTACTGCAGGGCACCCTCTCTTCGGAGTCCTCTTCAGAAGCCCCCTCTGAAGAGGTGCCACTTATGAGCTCATACAAGATGAAGCACATGGACTCTCCCGAAGAGTCCCTCACCAAAGATGCGGACCATGATGAAGGGGAGGGATCCCCATGGTTGCCCCCTGAGGATGTCTCCGGAAATCTTAAAACAGCAGGGAGGCTGGAAGCCCACCAACCCCTCCTCTGAGGAGTCCGTATTCTTGCAGGCTTTTTGTGCTCGACACTCTACTTCCTGGGTGACCCCGCCTGCAGACGAACTAGTCCAACTCATCATGCAGCATGCATGGAAGAGTCCTGATACTGTTGAACTAATCCCCCGGAGACCAGACAAAATTCTGTCCCTGACGGAAGAAAGTCTACACTCGTCCAAAGGCTCTACAGGTAGACGCTATGGTAGTGGTGGTGGCCACTAAGACAGAGCTTGCCTTGGAGAGCCATACTGTCCACCCCCCAAACAGGGAGTCACGGGCGATGGGCAGGTTATGGAAGCAAGTGTTTGCCTCATCGACCTTTGCCATTCAGTCCTTGAATTACTTGGCACACTTTACCAGGCTCCAGAGAGACGTATTCTTGGAACTCAGCAGAACCTTAGCAGGAGCAGTTTCTGATGAGGTTTGTGACATGTTGCCTTGCACCTTGTGACCGTGGAATCTGTATTCAACTCGTCCATACAGTTAATCTCTCACACTACCGAAGGGGAGCTGCAGGTTCAGGTGCTGTCATGGGACGTCACGTCTGGATGCACTTTTGTGACTTTGCAGACCCTTTTAAGTCTTCCTTTCGTAACGCTCCAGTGGAAGCTTCTTCCCTCTTTGGCCTGAAAGTGAAAGACATGTTAGCCAGGTGGGAAGAGGATGGCAAAACCCTGTCTGCCCTGGGTGTATGTTTTTCCACCACCCCCAACAGTTCTGTAGGAATCAGAGGAGTGGAACGGTGTGGCGCAAGAAATCCCAGGGTCCTTTCTGTGACACATGTGGCAGGTCCCCCCCCCCCCCCCCCGGGGCAGAGGAGGTAACTCATTGGAATAAGCTCCTACAGAGGCAGAGGGGCTCTGTGTAACCAGGGATCCAGAGGTTCTTTCTCTGGACAGCCGTACCAGCGCTTCTGATAAGCGGCCCGATTGCTTTCCTCTGGAAGCAGTCGGGGGACGTTTCTCTGCACCACCCTGCCTGGCAAACAATAACCACAGATTCTTGGGTGCAGAATATAATAGCCAGAGGTTATCACATACCCTTCAATATTCAGCCAAAGCAATTAAGGCACATTCCCGATGTCAAAGGGAAGCAGCAGCTCAAGAAATATGAAAGCTGTTTTCAAAAAAAGAGTCGTCCAAGCAGTCCCACCAGACTAAATAGGATCCGGATTTTACTCAAGGTTCTTTTTAGTGCTAAAAAAGACAGGGAGCTGGAGGCTGATCTTGGATTTCAGCATTCTGAACAAATTTGTCAACCAAACAAAATTTGAATGATCACAGTATAGTCTACCCCACCATTCCTGGAGAAAGACAATTGAATGTGCTGAATAGATTTTTCAGAATGCGTATTACCATATAAAAATAGACAAATGCTCCAGAAGACGACTTCACTTCCGGCTGGGCGCCAATCATTACCAATTCCGGGCACTGCTCTTTGGACTCTCTACGGCCTCCATAGTGTTCACCAAATGCATGGCAGTGGTACCAGCTCACTTGAGACTGCAAGGATTCTGAGTGTTTCTGTACTTAGACGATTGGCTCCTTACCTCCCCCACCAAATGTCTACTAGTTACAGCCTTAAATTACTCTCAAAAATTAGCAGAATAACTAGGAATCTCAGTAGACAGGGAGAAATGCAAGTTGATTCCTTCTCAAACCTTGGAATTTATAGGAGCAACCTTCAGTACTCAGTCTAGCCTAGTCTCCCTTCCAGATCACAGACTAGAAAGATAATGCTCTCTCAAGACCAAGTTTCAGCTTGGGCTGTCCTTCAACTTCTGGGATCAATGGCAGCATCAACTACAATAGTTCCCCTGGCAAGACTACACATGAGACTTCTTCAGTGGCTCCTACTGGCACAGTGGTTCCCTTCGCATCATCCTATGTCCTTTCAGATCCACATAACAAAATGATACAAACAAGATTTTACATCGCTGGTGAAGCCAGAAAAAGACCTATGGAGTCGCTCTTTCTCCCCATCTCAGCCCAAGACCATAGTGACCACGGACGCTTCCCTGATTTGGGGGACTTCCAGGGAAAGGCAGTCTAATGCACTTGGTCTCCTCTAGAGGCCAATCTGCATATCAGTGTTCTAGAACTGAGGGTGGTGCGTCTAGCATTGTAAGCCTTTCAATCTGCCCTCCCTTCAGTCCAGTCTGACAGTATGTCAGTGGTCTGGTATATCAACAAACAAGGGGGAACCAAGTCCTGCCCATTGTGTCGAAAGGCCATGGGAATTTGGCAATGGGCAACAGCTTCCAACCGCTTTCTGATAGCAATGCACATTCCCGGGAATTCCAGCATGATTACAGACAAACTGAACAGATGCCTCCTCCTGCCTTACGAGTGGTCCTTCAATTCAACCATAGCGGCGAAGATCTTCAGCCGCTCGGGCCAGTCTTGCTGCAACCTATTCACCTGTCCAGCAAATCACAAATGCAGCAGCTAGGTTGCCCTAATTCCTCCAAAGGAGAAGTCCCCGAGGGACGCTCTAATACACGATTGGCCCATGGGACTACTTTGCTTTCCCTCCCCTTCTCCTGATCCCACAATTTCTAAAGAAGGACCTTCAGCTGAGAAGCAGAGTAATCCTCATTGCACCCTACTGGCCCCGACAAGTTTAGTTTCCCTTCCTTTGGCCTCGCCTAGTACATCAACCATGGATTCTGGATCCAACTCCAGAATTAATCTTGCACCCACAGGTGTTGATACATCCAAACATGTCCAGTCTCAAGTTGACAGCTTGATTTCTCCACTTCTAGTAATTGCCAGACAGAATAACCTAACCTCCCCAGTAACATTCTTCTGGCTTCACACAAACCATCCACCAGGAAAATCTATCTTAGCAAGTGGAAGAGATTTCTTATTTGGTCCCAACAGAAAGAACTTGACACTTGCTCAGCCAGTATTAGTGCGGTATTGGATTATTTGTCGAGCCTTCTTCATTCAGGAGCGGCAGCCTCCAGCATTTGAGTACATTTGGCTGCTATCTCAAACTTCCACAGTGGATTCCAAGATTCATCCTTAATTTCCCATTGTCTCTGTAAAACCTTCTTGAAAGGGGTCTCGCACATCAGACCACCCTAAAAGAACTGATCGAACCTTGGAGTTTAACAGTAGCACTGCACTCCCTGACACAATCACCTTTTGAACCTGCTGCCACTTGTGATATAAAGTTCTTATCCTGGAAATCCCTGTTTTTAGTAGCCATCATCTCAGCCAGGCACATATCCGAGCTTCAGGCTTTGTGCATAAAACGCCCTTACATGGTTTTTCATAAGGATAGAGTATCACTCCGGACTAACCCTTCCTTTCTGCTCAAAGCTATTTCGGAATTGACTGTTAATCAGACAATTGACCTTCCAGTCTTTTTTCCAAACTTCTCAAATAAAGGAGAATACCGCCTTCATTTACTGGATGTACATAGATAATTACGATTTTACCTAGACAGAACTAAATCAGTACGTAAATCTGACCAGTTATATGTTTCCTATTCAAGGCCAAAATTGGGAAACTGTGTTTCTAAGGCAGCTTTATCAAAGTGGTTGAGAAAATGTATATACTTTGTCTACAAACATAATATAATTCCTCTACAGTACAAAGTCAAAGCACACTCACCCAGATCAGTGGCGACTTCTGTTGCATTTCATTCAAAGGCTTCAGTGGATGATATCTGTGCAGCTGCAACATGGGCTACTCCTCATACCTTTATCACTCATTACAAATTGGATTTGGTCTCCAGGGGGAGAGCATCCTTTGGTTCAGTGGTACTCAGGAACATCCTTCCATAGGAGCTCCCAGGACATAAAGTAGCTAGGGATTCTTTCCCATCAGTAAGAAATGAATGAAGATGAACAACATCAGATAAAGGAGTTATGTTCTTACCATAACGTTCCATCTTTGTTCATCTTCATTCATTCATTACATCCCACCTTCCTTCCCTCTCCAAGGAGGCTCCTGGAGGTTTGCATTTGGTCCACATCCCACACTGGGGAACCTGCTCAGAAAAAGCCACTGCTTTCTTTATCACAGGCAAACTCGATGCTTAGCTCGAGAGTTTTTTGGCTGGCACAAGCTTGTTATGAGGCCGACTCGGTTCTGAGGACAGAACCAACACTCATTAGTAGTGAATTAATGAAGATGAATAACACAGATGGAACATTATGGTAAGAACCTAACTTCTTTTTCCTCCCTTCTTATTGAAGTGTCCTAGGATACTTACTACAAGCTTTCCTCACAGTGTGGATCTAGTCACACAAGATGAGAGGAGTTTAATACACCCCAGTCTGAAAAAACTACATCTTTCTGGAAGACTGAGTTTTGATACCTTTTAGGCACCTTATTTCTGAGGACATGCAGCATGTATTAAAGGAAATAAGAAAACCTGATACTGGCAAGTCTTATTTTGTCTTCCCTTGCTTCCTCTCAACAGTGGGATATTTCTTATGGGTGTGGAAGAGTTTTTCTAATTGGTGCTGCACTAATAGCCAGGGCCCAGATAGGATTATGTACAACTGGTTCTTAAATATTTGTGTGTCACTCTCCTCTGGGCTTTCTTATTCCTGTGTCAAGGTTCACCTTTTGGCCTTTTCAGCATGTCTGCCCATGGATCCTCCCCTTTTGTCTCTGTCTTTGTTCAGGCAGTTCTTGACGGCAGTTTTGCATGCTAGTTCACTACAGAAACAGGTGGTATCTACTTGGAATCTTAAATTTGTACTGGAAAAGTTAACTTTGTCTCCCTTTGAACCAGCTCATCAGACTGATTTATGGTGTTTGATATGAAAGACTATGTTACTTGCTCTTCCTGCAGATATCAGAGTAATATCAGAGTTGCAAGTTCTTATAGTGAGTGAACCCTATTTGGTATTCCACATAGATAGTTATTTTAAGAACAAATTCTTCATTCCAAAAGCTGTTTCAGAGTTTTCTTTGAATCAAGTCTTCAGTCTCCCTGATGATGTTCGTGTTTCACTGTTGCAGTCATTACATTTGGGGTAATCTGCTGGCAGGTTGCCCTCAGTCGGCCTGATTAACAAAGTCTTGGGTCCAGCGTTGGTTGCTGTCCTTTCTTCCATGACGTCGGGTCGTCAGGGGTATAAAATATGCAACCAATGCCGTTACATCAGTCTTTCTTGCCGTGCAGTGCCCGAAGCAGAAGCAGTTTGCAAGTGCCATTCGGCGGACTCCTGAAATTTTTGTTTTCGAGTTTTAAAACCGAAATCTTCAAGTTAAAGCTAAGTACCCCGTTTGGGAAACTTTTTCTTGCTCCTTACCGATCTCAGTATAAGTTAATAATTGCATTACTTGTGGAAAGCAAATACCTCATAAAGATTTTCATTCATACTGTATTCCTTGCCTAGGCCCTGACCATGACGTACCTTGCTGTCAGTTTTGTGCTTTATTTAATCAGCACACTATGCGTCATCGGTACATTTTTTACTCTAAATATTTTGGTTCTCGGTTTAATTACCCAGAAATGTCGTCTGTTAGCCATTCGATTACCGGGATTCCGAAAAAACTCAAAAATAAAGACAGGGACAGGCCACCGAGGTACAAAACTGCCGACGAAGCTTCTCCTAAGACAGTCGCCAGTTCACCGGTACTCAGTGAAGCACTTTCGCAGCCCCTGATACTCGCTACTTCTGACTCGCAGGCCTCTACTGAGACCCATTTGGAGTCTGGTATACCACGAAATGCTTCACCTATGGAACCTGCGGATGTCTCTACCTTGGATGGGTCTGGAGCCGCTGTGGAGGCACCGGCTTCTGACGCCCAGGCCACATGTTCAGGCCCCTATGCCTAAAAAACAAATTATCAAAATGGCTGAAGATCTAATTACTCTAATCAGGGGTCGTCAACCCCCCCCCCCGAGGCCTAGGGCTGAGTTTGATTATGAATTTTCTGATCAGGATTCTGTTTCTTCTGACTCTTCTTATGACCTGGATTTGTCCATGCCTACTTATGAGGATTCTGATGCAGAGGATTCCATTCCCTCTGCCTCCCCTCCTGAGGATTTTTCTTTTGGGGAAACTTTACATACTTTAAGGGAGCATTTCCACTGGGAAAGTCAGGAATTTTCTGATTCAAAAAAGAGGCTTAGGCATTTCCTTCTGCCTCAGCATAGGCCTTTGGCTATACCTCCTGTACTAGACATTGTTGATGATGTGTTCTTGGAATCCAGTTTGGCCCCTGTTTCCCTGCATCCGGCTCCTAGTAAACCTGACAGATACTACAGGGTTCCTGAGTCTCACAAGTTCCTTTTCAAAAATCCTGTTGCAGATCCAGAAACCATTTCTCAGGGGCCCAAGGGCATTAAGGCTTCTACTGCTAAAAATCCAACCCCTTCTGATAGAGACTCCAGGGCGCTGGATAGATGGGGTAAAAAGGTTTATACTTCTGCAACCTTGGCAATCAGAGCTTTAAACTGCCAATTTCATATGTTAAAATATCAACAGCATATTATTGGACTGCTTAAACAGAAAATGATGTTGATTCCTGACTGTGTGGAAAATAGATTTACAGGATTTAATGCATTCTGCTGAACAAGTTGGAAAACATACTTTGCAATGTGGTTTTGATTCTTTAGAGGCCTCCTGCAGGGCTGCTGTTACTGGGTCTGTGCTTAGAAGGCATGCTTGGCTTAAGGAGCAATCTTTGCCTGATCATGTTAAAGCTAAATTGTTGGATGCTCCTTTAAATCAGGACCTCCTGTTTGTCAGTAAGGCAGAAGAAGTTCTAAAAAAGATGGAAGATAAAGCTAAATCTATGCAAACTGTTAAAGATTTCTTACAAGTGCAACCTCAAAGATTTAGTAGGCACTGGCCTACTAAGAATTGGTCTTTTCCAGCCCCTTCCAGATCCTCTCAAGCCAAACCCAGACACAGCAAAAACCCCAGGTTTCAGTCCCAGGGGACTCTCAGAACTAAGCAGTGGGGGGGCCTCCACTTCCAAATCTGGAAATAACAAGACACCCCCCTATGGTAAACAGTCTCAATGACTTTCTTTTAAAATTACCAAGCACTTACCTTTTAACCGACCCTTTGGGGGGAAAGATTGCTCTTCATGCAAAGAACTTGGAACTCATAACCCAGGACAAATGGGTTTTAAATATAGTGTCCCAGGGATACAGATTTCATTTCTACACGTTGTCAACACCAAACAGATGGCCAGACCTGCCCCCAAATCAGTGGGCAGAGGCTCAAAAACAAGTACTTTCCCTCTTAAACATGGGGGCTATTCAACTGGTACCAGAAGAGGGAAAGGGACAAGGTTTCTATTCCAGGCTTTTTCTGGTACCCAGAAAAGACAAATCATGGCGTCCAATTCTTGACTTGGCTACTCCCAACACCTTTCTGAAGATTCCAAAATTCAAGATGCTGTCTCTTCACCAGTTACTTCCTATGCTAGGCAAAGATGCCTGGTTGGCAACTCTAGATTTAAAAGAAGCATACCTGCACACCCCAATCATGAAATCTTGCAGAAGATACCTACACGTGAAAGCAGGCTACTTACATTATCAGTTCTCTGCACTGCCCTTTGGCTTGTCTACTGTGCCCAGGGTATTCACAAAGTGCCTGGCTCCAGTTATTGCTTTTTGCAGGCAAAGAAATATTCAAATATATCCATACCTGGATGATTGTCTAATTCAGGCAGAAAACCAGGGCATACTTCTAAATCATCTGGCGTTTGTAAAAAGGGGTTCTAACTTGTCTGGGGTACACCATAAATGAAAAGAAATCACAACTGGTACCCTGTCAACAGATTACATTTGTTGGTGCAAGCTTGAATACAACTGTCCGGATGGCTTTCCTCATGCCAGAGAAGCAAATTCATTTGGTAACTTACTTCAAACAAGTGGCCACAAAAACCCTGCTATCTGCAAGACAAATACTGCAAGCCTTGGAGTTCATGGCCTCCTGCATTCTTCTAATTCCATATGCAAGACTGCATATGAGGAAACTACAGTGGCACTTAAAAAGTCTATGGAGTCAACATTGTCACAGCCTGGAAACAATGATTCCTATCATACCTTACCTATGCCTGGAGTTCCTATGGTGGGCAGAGGCCTGCCACCAAAACAAGGGACTGCCATTCACACTACCCCCTGCCGCCCAAACCCTAGCTACAGATGCATCAGACTATGCATGGGGTCTCACCTGGCAGGGAAGTGCATTCAGGGCAAATGGAACCCAAATCAAATACACCTACATATCAATCAAAAAGAAATGTTAGCTGTACAGAATGCTCTGACAGCCTTCAAGGGCTACATTCTTCCAGGACAAATAATGGTAAAGACGGACAACACCACGGTTATATGGTACATAAACAGGCAGGGGGGTACACATTCCTACCCCCTCTGCAGACTAGCCATGGCATTGTGGAACACAGCCTTGAGCTACCAAGTGCACCTACAAGCTCAATTCCTGCCAGGAAAATTAAATACACTGGCAGACGGACTAAGCAGAAAACTCATGGACCCACATCAGTGGAAACTGGAACCACGGATTTTCAACATGTTGACAAGCAAATAGGGGAGCCCAGACATAGATTTATTTACCTCCACCCAGAACTGCTAGTTGGACAAGTTTTGTACAAGGACTCCCCACAAACAAGCCTGGAAAGTGGATGCTCTGTCCTTCAGCTGGAAAAACCTATCAGTCTACGCCTTTCCCCCACTGCCTCTGCTCTCCAAAGTTCTGCTAAAAGTGAAACAGGGCAAACCAAGGATGATTTTGATTGCTCTAGACTGGCCATGCCAACACTGGTACCCACTCCTACGCAGTGTGTCGCAAATATCTCCATGGCACCTGCCTCAGACCCCTTTCCTGCTGTCTCAGCAGGAGAACCAAATTCTGCACCCTAAGCTTCCAACATTGAACCTTGCAGCCTGGCTAATCACTTAAATTCATCCTTATCATCCCATAGCAAACCTGTGATGGATGTCATCTTAGAGGTGAGAAGACCTAGTACTAGAAAATCTTATGCTGACAAATGGAAAAGATTCTGTGTCTGCAACCAATCTTTAGGGATGAGCACAGCAGCACCCAATTTACCTTAGATTTTGCAATACTTAACTGAGATGCTTCACAAGGGCCTGTCTTTTTCCTCTATTAAAGTCCACGCCTCAGCTATTTCAGCTTACTATAACACAGAACCACCCCTCTTCTTTCATCCTCTGCTCAAGCAGTATCTCAGAGGGGCAAAGAACTTGAGACCACCCAGGAGAGCTCCTACCCCTGCCTGGGACCTTAACTTTGTTTTGGAGAAGCTCACTCTACCTCCTTTCGAGCCAGCTGCTACTGCAGACTTAAAATTTCTTTCTTGGAAAACAGCCTTCCTTTTAGCAATCACTTCAGCTAGAAGGATATCTGAAGTACAGGCCCTTATGGCAATGAAGCCTTTCATCATCTTTCATGTGGACAGGGTATCTCTCAGGACCAATCCATCCTTCATGCCCAGTTTCCAGTGTGGCTCTTAATCAGTCCATTCATTTGCCAACCTTCTTTCCCAATCCACAGAACAAAGGGGAACGGATTCTGCATTCATTGGATGTGCACAGACAACTTAGATTCTACTTGGACAGGACTATGTCTCAAAGAAAATCTGAACAATTGCTGGTAGTATTTGCTGCAGGGGCAGAGGGGAAGGCTATTTCCAAACAAACCATTTCTAAATGGATAAGCCATTGCATTCATTTTTCTATAAGCACCATGGAAAATCTATCCCCCAGGGGATCTGATCTCACTCAACCAGGGCTACATCTACTTCTGCAGCCTTTCTCAGAGGTGTTCGTGCCAGGGATATTCTAGAAGCGGATACCTGGAGTTCTGTACATACTTTCACCAAGCATTATCGTTTACCAATTTTTTCTAAATCCAGAGCTGGCTTTGCCACTGCTGTCTTGCAGGGCCTTATAACTGGCCCTAATGCTGTATAAACTCCTCCTCCCAACCATAGCTTTGGGAATCTACCCAAATGTAATGACTGCAACAGTGAAACACGAAGAACATAGTACAGTTGTGTACACTTACCATAAATGTAGATTTTCGAGTGTATTCACTGTTGCAGTCCTGGTTACCCTCCCTCCAGCCCCCTACTTTTCTCTGGCTATACCTCTACATTCCTTTACTATATTTAAAAGCCTTTTTGGTGTATTTGCTTTTGGTTGGAGGTATAATTTTGTGTTTTTAATTTTATTTGCTCCCCATTAGGGGGCACCTGACATCTGGGGCAAGAAAAACTGATGTAATGGCGTTGGCTGCACGTTTTATACCCCTGATAACCTGACGTCATGGAAGAAGGGACAGCAACTGACGCAGGACCCAAGACTTTGTTAATCAGGCCAACTGAGGGCAACCTGCCAGCAGATTACCCCAAATGTAATGATTGCAACAGTGAATACACTCGAACATCTACATTTATTATAAGTGTACACAACTGTACTTTTTCTATCCAGTGCCTAAAAATCGGGAAGAAAGGATTCTTCATATTCTGGACGTGCCCAGGCAACTCTGGTATTATCGTGACAGAACTAAGTCTGTAGGAAAGATAGGACAAAGAAAGGACAACTCGTATCAAAACAGGCTATTTGCAAGTGGTTGTCCCTTGCTATTGTGTTTTGTTATATCCACAATGATTAATCCCTTCCAGGCAGAATCAAGGCACATTCTACTAGAACCTTATCTTCTTTGATGGCATACTGGAAACATTTTAGAGGCAGATGCTTGGCCATTTTTACATACTTTAGTAATGTATTACAGACTAGTTTCCATCTCCAGATCTAGAACAAGGTTTTCTAGGAACCATATTCCAGGGGTTCCTGGATGATAATCCTACCTCCTCCCAGATTAGATAACCTACAGTAATCTACCTGTATTGGTCTACTGATGAACATAGTACAATTATGTAATGTTCTTACTTTAAAAGTAGATATTTGAACCTATCACTGTTGCAGTAGCCACACCCTCCTTCCCTTGTTTTTGTGTATATAGTTCTGTTTTATTATTAAACTTTTTTTTTCCAGGACAGTAGATTGTCTCCTTTTGGGGGACCAAGAAAGTCCTGAATATTTTTAGTGCCAAAGATGTTGTTTTCTCCCTTGTGCTACAGAAGCCTTGGTGCATGTGTGCAGGGGAGCCAGAGACTTTTGAAAACTGACTGGCTGTTAAATCCTGGGCATGATATAACTCATATAGCTTTAGCGTCCTGGCAGCAGTGACGACTTTGAACATCTTTTGATGTGATGGTGGTTTCATTTGTTCCTCAGTGGATAGGTCTTTGAATCTGACTACGGCCACTCCCAAGCTTCATATCCAGTGTTTAGGCAGCTCCCTTACCCTTAGCCCCTTGTAATGAGCAGTTTAGCTCAGATCTTGTTTGCTGACAAACACTACAGATGTGGTCCTCTGTACTCAGGTAGTTTTTTAGGGAGATGAGTCAAATTTTCATAATTTTGTATTTCCTCTTCATTAGGAATTCTTTCTTTTTCTTGTCTGATGTATAATATATATTTTTAAGAAAAGTTTTTTTTTTTATAGTTAGCTATTAACTTTGTTCAAGCGTTCCCTTCTCTTGGACACCCATTGGCATACTTTCTGTTCACTCTTTCCCTCTTAACAGTGGGATATTTCTTGTTGGGTGCATGTGTGAGTGCTTTTGCTATTTTGTTTAACTGTTATTGGTGCAATCTAAACAATGTCCAAAAAACACTTTGGTCTTTTAAAAGTGTATGGTCTGTGGCCACAAGTTGCCAAACTCCAGTGCTCATCTAAACTGTGTGTTTTGTTCAGGAGCTGCACACCTAGATGTCCAGTGTAGCATTTGCAAGTCCTTTGGGTGCAGGGCCATAGTGGAAAGATGAAACACGCTGGTTTTAAAGTTTTTTTCCCTGCCACTGCAGGAGAAAGTACCCATTTTCAGTCCTGTGGGCCCTCAGCTACATTTCCTGTCTCTAAGAAGCCAGCTGACCATGCTAAAAGTGAAAAACCAAAAGAAAAAGAAAAAAAAAAGGAAAACGGCTAAAGTTTTGAAGAAATAGTCTCCTGATCATTCTTTTTCCTGGATTCCACAGCCTGAGACAGCAAAATCCTTGGACCTCGTCCTGGTGTTGGAGTCAATCCTCATCAGATCCAGTACTCCACCACTCCCAGAGCCTTGATTCTTCCTGGGGCCAGTGTCTTCCAGGTTAAGAACCGCTGTCTTCAAGGAGAGATTTTTCATTGGATCTCAAGGCCATCCTCCTCTGCCAGGTCCTCCAGGAGTCTTTCCAAGGCTGACATGGACAGGATGATGAGGATATTCCTCAGGACCCAAATCTAGCAGGGGGTCCTCCCAGTTGTCTCCGAATCTGGGGGACTGGTTTCTTCTCCTCACCAAGTTATAGCTCCTTTTCAGATTGTACTGTGATATTAGGGGCAGTTTTGTCCAAGATCTGTTTGGAGCGTGTCTTCATTGGAGCTGAAGATATGGTCTTCACGACTCTGATGGTTTCATTGATTTGGTCTGCTCTGAATGTTCTAGATCTTTTTGAATATTGGAGCTGAGTGGTTGACATGATGTGTGGTGGAGTTGGTTCAGTGCTGAGACCTTCGTACTTCTTCCTCTCCCTTGGTGCTTCACAGACTAGTGATTTCTCAAGGCCGGCCTTTCTTAAGGAACCTGTGCTCATTCAGTAATGTTCCTTGGCTCCATCTCCACCTGGGCCTTCGAGGTCTTCAGCTGAGTGTTCTGTCAGTCAAGAGACTTCCCTTTTGAGCTCAGATCCATCCCCCACCCTATAGCAATTCCCCATGTCCTGAGTCTGTTCATCTTGTCCCACGAGGACTGCCAGGCTCCTAAAGCCTTGAGCCCATCCTTATTAAAAATCCTCCATCAGCTTTTGAGTCCTCTCCAGAACATCTCGCCGAAGAGGTGCATCAGAAGCACAGTGTAAAAGGAGACATGGAGATTCCCCTCTGGAATCATGCACAGAAGATACTGACTTTGATGAAGGGGAAAGGTCACCTCTTGAGAATGTTATGTTCGGAAAAAGTTTAGAACTGCTCAGACAGAAAGGGGGGGTCCACTGAAACACCTCCCCAAAGGGAGTCAGTATTCCTAGAGACTTTTGGAGCTGGCTCATCCACTTCTTGGGTGGTCCCTCCCACAGACAAGATGGTAGACCTCATCTCCAAACAGGCATGGAAGGAACCGGATGTAGCCGAGCCAATTCCTCATAAACCTGACAAGTTTCTGGTGTCACCAAAGGATCATCTCTACAGGAGCAAGGGCTCTGCCATAGATGGTAACAGACCAGAGAGAATCCGGAATTTACTCAAGATTCATTTTAACGCCAGAAAAGTGTGACGAACTATGGCCAATCTTAGACCTTGATCATCTAAACAAATTTGTAAGACAAAGGTCTGGATATTCACAGTACAGTCTGTTCTCCATTTGCTAAGGAAAAATGACTGGATGTGCTCAGTCGATCTCCACAATGTATAGTACTTCATAAAGATGAACAGATTGTCCAGGAGGTTCTTTCACTTCTGGCTAGGAGCCAGTCATTTCCAATTCAGAGCCCTGCTTTTGGTCTCACCACACACCCTGGGTGTTTGCCAAGTATATGGCAGTGGTTTCAGGTCATCTCCAACTTCAGGGGTTCCAGGTGTTCCCTTATCTGGATGATTGGCTCATCACCATCCACTCCAGGAACCTACATCTTCCAGACTAAGGACTCTTTGCTCCTCCTTTGCTCAAATCTGGGAATTACAGTGAGTGCAGCAAAGTCCAAAATATAGCCCACTTATTCCTTGAAATTTATCAGAGCTGTCTTGGATATTTATGCATGACAGCTGGTTTCTTCCTCTCTTTCTGTTATGTTTGGGGAAGTCTACCCTTTTTCTAGTATTCTGAGCAAACTTGATCTGAGGTAACTTGCACTTTACAAGGGAATTAAGGGCAAGAGGAGGTGCCTGTGCACTGGAGCCAAAGCCTGAGAATGGCTGAAGTCGGATCCATCTGTGATCTGAAGACCCATCCATTGAGGAAGGATGGAAGCAGACAGTACAGATCTGTCATTATGGTGAGTACATAATGTTCATTTATGCTAAGTGCAACTTACACAATTGTACTTTCCTGTGAGACTTCTAAATGGTGCAGATAAACATAGTAGATTATGAGCTTGTCAGTTCCATGGGGTAAAGAACTGTGGCTCAGATGACCTGTGAATAATTAGTGACCAGGGACTTAGATAAGACTGTCAGGTATGAGTAGAGTGACTAGCTAGCACGGTCTTATCCACCTTGTAGGGAGGACAAATGCCGAGTCTGCAACACATCTGATGCCTTGTGGAGGACAAGTAGTGCAGTTGGAAGCACTAAAGACCAGGGCATGTATAACCACAAAGCCATAACTACTGTAGCTGGGGTTTAGGCACATGCATGGAAGGTGCATTGATCACTGGTCTGGCATTATAGGAAGTATCAGTATGGCAGGCTGCCATATTGAAAGGGAGTTAGGCATCAAGACCTCTGTAGCCCTTGCAAGGAAAATACTGCGATCATTGGTTCTTGCCTTGTTTTTTTCTGGCATAAACCACTTTGAGATGTAAGAGGACCGTAAAACATAATGAGGGAAGAGGCTTAATGAATAACGAGCAGTAGAGAAGAAAGAGATGCAGAAAAAAATGGTTTGAGAAAGAGCAGGAAGTTTCTTTATTTGGAGTTGGGTGGGCTGCATTTTCAGTGTAAAACGCTACCCCTTTTCCTCTGCCCTGAGTGGCTTTCTTTTACTTGGATTGGATTATTGGATTGTTTGCTAGTTCCTTATCCAAGACTTTTCTAGGGTTGACTGTAGCCTTGACTGTGCCCTGGCTACAATCTGTGTGGTTTACCATCTTTGGGAGAAATTTGCTGAGAAAAGGTCATCCCTTTCAAGACTGGTGGTTCTGGACTCTTCCACAGCAGCACCTTTCTCCAATACATAAAAAATAACTCAGCCGGTCTTAGACATTTGCAGGTGCGCTTTCTGTAATGTGTCAAGGATCGTGGCTTTGGCAGTTTTCACGGTCTCTTGTTAGAATGCCTGCCTGCAGATATACATGCTGTGCTGGACAGTTCACTGTCAGTAGCCACCTCTTAGATTTAGTCTTTTTGTCTGTTTGGTGCTACTACTTGGATTGGCAGGGCTTACTGTTTATAAAGTCCTTCCCATGGCAAAATATAATCCATCCAATAATATTTCTGGAGTAGTTGTCAAGCTTAAGTGAGTGATGATTTGGAAAGTAGCAGCATATATGCAAATACTCAACCTAGGTCAGATCTGTTTTGGAGGAGTGGGGAGCCCATGTGTTTGTTGTGGATCAGAACCATTGAAGTCTACTCAGAGGCAATCTTAACACAAACCTTTTCACATGGACAGCATTTTTTTTTGGCCTTACTGCCTTTGCAGCCTTTTTTTTGTTTGTGGCTCCCCCATTGAAATCTGACAGTCGGAAGGTGGTGTGGTGCCTGACTAAGCAAGAGCCACAAACCAAAGTTTGGCGTACCTTCTGTACAGAAATGTTGCTGGTGGGCCATAAGCTGAGAATTTTTGCTATTGCCCATATCTGTAGGAATCAAACATCCTACATGACGCCTAGATTCACAAGACTCTATACCCTCTTGGAGGTTCAGCTTCAGAGAAACAGTGTTCAGGCCATTTCCCACATCTGAACAATTAGGAGGTATACCTATTTGCCATCCAGGAGAATGCAGTTCAGAGTATTACTTCTACAGCTGGACATAAATGGTTTGGTATGGGGTTATTGTATGCCTTCAGCACAATTTTCTGTAATCTCAACACTGTTGCTGAAGCTTCAGGTGAAAATTCTAAGGCATATTGCTGTGACACCTTGCTTGCCTAAAACAGTCTGGTTTCTGACCTTTCAAATCTTAACTTCACTAAAAAAAGTTCTGATCCAAGTGTTGGGGGCCACAGCACTGTGACTGGATGACTTTTGCATGTTTAGGATGTGATTTCTATAGTAGTGCCTCCAATGTTTCTTCTCGGGTCCCTATTAGATAAATCCTTTTGGACAGCTTATGCTTGAGAGTTTTCTGTAATGCCTGTCTATCATGTGGAATTGCAATGGGAAGGAGAAACAGTTGAACATTCTACTCTCTGTCTGAATAACTGCAATCTCAATGTTAGTATATCTAAATAAAGGTGTTGGGCAGAAGTCCCCATGTAAAAATAATTTTCTACCTTTTAGCTGGTTTGTCTTGCTTCTTTGTTTTAGATACAAGCAGTTGCATTGTCAAGTGCTACACACAGAAGTGTGCATGGTTCAGTGGGCTGGCATTATGTGAAATAAATGTACTTTAAGCTGCCATGTTAAAGGGAATTTATCCTCAAAGAATCATAGAGGATGCTTCCTACATTACTGCTTTGTCTCCTAGTTGTCTTGGAATTCTTAGAGGCTGATACTGCAAGACCTTAGAGCGGAGACAAGGCTGTTAGTTCCCGTTCTGTAAATCTTCAGGTTTTCCTGGCTTGTTTTAGTGACTTCATCATATATGTTTCATAGTCATAGTACATTTTTCTGCCGTCTCAGCATATCATGATTTGGTGCCAGGTAGTGTGGCACAACACAGCTTGGGTCAAATGGTGATTTTCCACCTCTGGCCTGCTTTGAAGGTTGTCTCTGCCTTGAGATTTGACATGTTGTCGTACCTGTCCTTTGAAAGTGCTGATCCAATACGCTTGAAGTTTTTATCCTGGAAAACATTATTCGTGATTGCCATTACCTTTGCCTGTGAGATATTTGGTCTTCAGGCTTTTACATGTAGAAAGAAGTTTCTCATTTGTTTTACCAGGATTCTCGTATCTACTACTTGTCATTCTTTCAGGAAGTAAAAATTTAGGGGGAATGTATTTTTCAAATCATGTGTAAGTGAGTTACATATTTTAGCTTCACAGGGTACATAACCATTGAAAGACAGATCAGTTACTTGTCTTTTATGTCCTAGGTGAGAGTGTTTTGTATTAACCAAGCAGGTCTTATCAAAACTAATTACTAATTGCATTGTTTTATGTTACAGAAGGCTAGCTAGTCATTAGCCTTCACTGCAGGGGGGCATTTCCCAATGGAGTGGCTGCCTGTAGTATTTTTTATTCCAATGGACATTTATGCCATAAGTCATCTGGATACTGGTGCATTCCTTTATCAAGTACTATGTTGCAAAGCATCTTTTTGTGACTGTCAACTTTTGTCTTCTCAGGCACCTTCGACCCCTTTGGGATTTTTAAAACGCTCTTTAGAATGCTACCAAAGTGTCTCACTCACTGCAGAGGGGGATACAGCATGAAAGTATGTACTCATTGTATCAGCTGATGTTTGAGAGCACCCTTTGTGGTGTGCACATTATCCCTACCCACTGTTGGTATTAAAAGCTGCCTGTAAGCATAGTCTCAAGTTTATAACTTTATGACCTTTTAGAGAGTTTGCTTTTGCAGGTGTTTATCCTCAGATAAAATAAATGTAAATGACTGTTTATTCTAAGGGTGTGCATGCTCCTTATTTCTGATGCATTTTATTTATTTTTATTTTATTTTACATTTGTTGACCAAGATATTCCGACTGGATACATGTCCATTTTCAGCAGAGGCCTGGGGAGAAAAGGTCCAGTTACATAGATAAATAAAGCACTTATGAGACAAGCAGATATACAAAGTATGTACAATGTAGTCCTCAAGGAGGGACTCCCAAGATTCTCAGTGTTTATGATATACAGAACTAGTAGGGTACAACAGATATGAGCAAAAATGCATACACTACAAAAATTGAATGTTAACACAGATAAAACAAAACTCTAATGAGACAAGCATATTTACAAGGTATGTACAATGTATTCCTCAAGAAGGGACTCACAAGATTTGTGGTGTTTCATAATGTACAAAAACTAGTAGGTTATAACAATAGATATGAGCAAAAAGTGTACCATACAGTATTGAATAGAAGGTCAAATATAGAGTTAATCAGGGTTGGTACAGGGAAAAAGCCAGTGTGTTCTAAGATACTGTTTGAGGCCTTTTTTGAAGAGGTTTAGAGAGAGTTCCAGAGTAAGGTTAGCTGGAAGTGAATTCCAGGTTTTGCCAATGAAGTTGGCAAGCAGGGAGTTTCCAGTTGAGTTAGTAGCTTTGTGTGTATGGACCAATATAATTTGTTGGTTGACCGAAGTGGCCTGGGATTGTTATATGGTTTTATGATATTTTTAAGTGCAGGAGTATTTTCTGGTTTATTGAGAATGTTGTGTGCAACAATGAGCTGGTTAAACTGAAATAAGTTGGGCAATTCGAGCCACCCTAGGAGTTTAAGGTTGTGACAGTGATGGGTCCTATATGTGGAGCCGGTGGCGAATCTGGCAATATGGTTATAGCAGCGAGCGAGTTTGCTTAGTTCAGTTTTATTCAAGTTGGAGAGAGCCCTGAGGGACTCCAAAAATGAGAGATAACAGGGTGGATAGTTTATCCTGCCATAATACAGCCTGTTGTCTACCACTCAGATAGGATAGAGAAACCACTGAATAACATGGTTATCCAAAGAAGTGGTTTTCAGTGAGTGGATGAGTAATTGGTAGTATTTGATAGGTCTAGAAAGATGGCTGAGGATAGCCTGTTATTGTTCCGGTTTTGGTGAATAACATTGGTGAAGGAGGGGAGGTGCTGTGGTGTGGCCTAAAGCTGTGCTGGGAGCTGGCCAGCAAATTGTGGGTGAGATAGTGCTTAAGTTGCTTATGGACACACTTCTCCATTATTTGGCTAGTGGTGAAAGAATGGCCTTAGGCCTATAGTTGCATAGCTCTGTTGAACTCGCACCTTTGTGGAGTGGAATAACATGGGATACTTTCCAGATGGATGGGATAGCACCCTCCATTAGGGTCCTATTGATCAGGATGGCAATGGGGTATGCTGTGACGTCTGCAGCTTTTTGTAAGTACTCTGCTGGGAGGAAGTTGGCAGATAGGATGGTTGGTTTTAATTTTTTGATTAGGGATCACATAAGGTCAGTACAAACTGGTTGGAAGTTGAAGGGGGGATAGATAGCAGGGGTGGCTAAAGTAGTGTTAGAGCTTGTGGTTGTAAGTTGGTTGGCTAGGGACTTGATTGTTTCAATGGAAAAAATTATTAAAGGCATTAGCAATGTTCTCTGGGGATTTATGAGTGGAATTTGATGGGGGTGGAGTGGTGGATTGTCCTGGATGAAGAATTCGGTTTATGCCTGCCCAGAACTTTTAGGGATTTTTTTGTTTTTTTTCTGTAGGATTGCATGATGTGGGTCTAGGGAGACATACCATGGAAATTTGAGATTTCAGCAAAAAGCTGTGTGTGGGTATAAGAAGGCTAAACTCCAGATGGTACCATTCAGTGCATGGGATCCTCTCAAGAGCCATTTGATATGTTGAATACTCAAGTATGTTTATTTCTGGTGCACTACCTATATAAACTTTTGTTGGCTTGTCTTTAAGTGTGATTATTTCACTATTAGTGCTTGCTACAAATCCTCAAAGCATCAACATTTTTGTTTGCTTTCAAAGCATCAGTATTTTTGTTTGCTTGTTTGTTAACCATATAAAACTAAGTGGAAATGTGTGTTTACTGTGGCAGCCAAGACACAGTCTGATAAAGTGGCTTGCTCAGAGTATACAAATGGACATTGAGGGGAGTCAAACTCTCAACTACAGGATGAAGTTCGTTTGCAACTCACAGCCTTAATATTCTACACCAAACTGTCAAATTATTTTATCATCTAAATATGGTCTGGTGTTTTCTCACAATGACAGTAGCTAACTCTCTCTTACCATAATGCTTATTTGAATATTGTCTAAATTGATATGATTTCTCATAATTAATAAATGTAATTGTATTCTGGGTGTGTCTGCAACAGAAGTGGTTTATCAGTTTGTGATACGCAAATCTAATATATTGCAGTACTATAAGATGTTTTTACCAAATGGTAACTCCTAAATCTGTATCTGGTTAGTAAGTTGAGGGCAACATAAAATAATCTGCTATTAATTATTTCTGACCAATACACAAAAGCACTTGAAAGATGCTTGCTTTTTTACCTTGATAATAAGACAAGTACCCAAGTTAACTTATTAACTGAATGTGGTGATAAAAGCCCACTAGATGGCACCAGTAGACCAAAGATTTGTTTCCCCATATCTAAAATTTCTGCAAGATACAAAATTATTAGTTTAGCTACTGTGGATTCATTAATTAAAATTGTGGCATTTTGGTAACAAATGGCACATTCTACAAGAAGATGGAGAAATAAGTAAATGCATGGAGAGGAAACTGGAAAAGACTTCTAGGCTTAAGAAGTGCAGTTATAAATGTGCTTATAGTTCTGTTAATTGCATAGCTGCAGTAGACTGCACTGTTGATTTATCCAGTGAAAAATTATGAGTAGAGTGAAAAAGTGATTTTCATAGACTGCTGTCATAATCATCAACTGGTATTTTTCTCTTGCATTTGAAAAGAGGTCACTTGTCTGGACATGATGTCTTGAGACTGTGTTGAGGTAAGTTAGTTATCTTTGGATCATTGTGACCAAGATTTTTCTTTTATATTTTGTGCTTACTGCCTAGTCCCCATAGTGTCAGTTGTAAGCTTATATTCTTAGTTGTATGTTTAGGTTGCATTCATCTTGTGACAGGATAGCAATATTTATTGTCTGGCAGCCTAGAAATAGTCATGCAGCATGGTTCAGCAGATATTACACAAGGTTTAGCAAGTATGCCTGGACCTTAACTAGTCATGTTTACAAGTTTGAGTGGTTGCTGATTAAAGCTTTATCGCCTAACAAATGGGTGAATCATTAAGTCCCTTCACTAGTCGTTCTCCATAGTGCATGGGCCGTCACGTTGTGGGTTATGCTTAGGGTGTCCTCTCAGCCAGTTTAGTAATTCATATCTCTGAATTTGGTGGCATTGTACAACAGACACCTGAAGGGATTTCCTTTTCTGATGCCGCAGTTCAGCACATTTAAGAATTTTCTTAACCTATGCACTCACGTGCATCTACCTAGATCTGGCAAATACTGTATTGTTACATTGAAGGTTAGGGCCTGCACTTAGCTCTTATGCTCCCTGGTTTATTTCTCCTGCTTGCACAGTTCTAATTGGCAACCATTTGGAATGTCGGGACGCTAGACTGAGTCCCAAAACACTGTGACTGAGCTGACAAAAAAATGGCTTATATACACTAAGGCTGAGATGGCTCTTTCTCAGAATATTCCCATTTCTCCGAGGCATAGTGGGTGTATATAAGTTGGAGGGGGCTTGCCCTCCTGCAAAAAAGAAGTTTAAAGGAGAAGGTAGAGTTTCGAGATTCACTCTTTTCGCATAATTTCAGTCTTTTTTTTTTTTTTTTTCAGCATTTCAGTAGAGAGCCATTCTAATTGTGATCCTGACATTAAGTTACCACATTCATTGCTTAAAATGCATAAACCTTCAAAATGTTCCCAAGACCTACACTGGCATTGTCTTTACTGACTAGCAAGGGTGCACAGTGTGAACAATTGTCATAATTGGTAGTGTAATAGCCAGCCTACTCTTATGAGACGTACACAGATGCTCAAGTTCTGCATCACCATGATGATGAAGAAGATGGTGGCTGTAGGTTGTGCTTATTGCATGGACTGAAAGGAGAGTACATAAGTTCATAGGTTGGTACTAGGCTATCGGCCTTAGGGTCTATACAAGCCTAGCCATAACAATTCTCTGGCTATTTCTTCCCACAGTATTTGCTTCCCTGTACCCCTGTCTAGCAGGACGACTGACGTGATCCCCGGGGTGAATTTCCTATCTCCCATCCAATCATCAAGGTTTCTTTTGAAGAGGGCCAAAGAGCCGCTCTGCTTGACATGTATGAGCAGTCTATCCCAGAGTCTGGGGAGTCTCTGGGTCAGGATCCTATCCCTCCAGCATGTTTTGTTGATTGTGATGACAAGGTTTAGATCCCTGGAGCATGTGTCTCTGAGGGATTGGGATTTCTTTAAGTGTAGCATGTCCAACAGCTCTGGGTTTGACATGGCCTTGTATGTTAAGCAGAGATCGCCTCTGATTAGACGATATGCGACAGAGAATAGGTGGAGTTTTTTTAGACGGTCAGCATAGGGCAACTGCTTTAGGCCTGTGATACTTTCAGTGAGGTATTTCTGCGGCCTTTCCAGTTGTTGCAGATGTCTTAAGAGGTACATACCAAATGGGGCATTGTATTTTATAATGGGTCTAATGAGGGATTAGTACAGTGGGACAATGACCTCCTTTTTTCTGGATGAAAAGCACTTAGTGATGAGGTGTGCCACATAGAAGGATTTCCTGACTGTTGTGGCGATGTGGTTATCGAAGGTGAGGCCACTGTCCACCTGTGTCCCTAAGTCTCTTATCACACTTTCAGTGTTTAGTGTACTGGCACCTATGTGCTAATTCACTGTTACATGTTTTTCCCCAGAGGGGATAACTATACATTTCTTGGCATTGAGCTTGAGCCCATGGCTCTGGTACCAAGCATCTGTTTCTGTAAGGTCCTTTTTGTAGAATATCCACATCATTTGGGGATTCAGTAATGGCTCCCAGTTTTCAGTCACCTGTGAACTTTGTTAGCCAAAGTCCCCTTAGTGTTGGCCTGTACTTCAGAGAAGTAGATGCCAAACAAGTGAGGTCCCAGGACTGAACCCTGAAGTACTCTACTTGTCACTTGTCTCGAGCTGGATTTGGAGTCAGCTACTTTTACAGTGTGGGTTCTGTCATTATGCCAGTTTGCAACCCATCGAGTAATGTAGGGGTTAATGCCCAGCTTAATAAGTTTATATATGATTCCAGAATGGGGGATGGTGTCGAAGGCCTTGGCGAGGTCCAGATAGGCTGTGTGGACCACCTTACCCTTGTCCATGACTCTTAAGACTGATTCGATGAAGTCAGTCATGTTCAGGAGACAAGATTGGCCCTTCATGAACCCAAACTGTGTGGGGTCCAGTGTTTGAAGGTTGCCAATGTCTTTGTTTGTAAGTTCCCTGATAATACATTCCATGGCCTTGCAGATCAGGCTCGTCAGACTGATGGGGTGGTAGTTCCCGGGATCCAAGGTAGATTCCCCCTTGTGGAGTGGGATAAATGAAGCTGTGCGCCACTCAGTGGGCACGAAGCCTGAGGTGAGGCTATGATTAAACATAACACTTAGGTGAGGTACCAGTTCATTTTGTCGTTCATGTAGTACACAGCCTGCGATGTCATCTGGTCCCATGGATGCTGTATTCTTAGCTTTGGAGAGTGCATTTTTTTACCTGTGTGGCCATTATTACTGGGATTTGGCAATTTTCGGTGTTAAGATGGGCCCTTGAGGGGGTGAAGTTTGTGCTGAATCAATTGGCCAGGATATTGGCAATATTTAATGCCATTCTGTTGTAGCTCAGAGCAGATCTGAGCATTGCCATTTAGATTCTTGACTTAGCTATAGAATGCCTTATGGTTGTCTTTGGAATCTTTGGCAATTTTATTTTCGTAACTAGCTTTGGAGGATTTTATGAGGGATCTCAGCTTCTTACTGAGGCTGGTAAGGCAGTTTTTTGCATCCTGAGATTTTCCTCTTTTCTGCAACAGTTTCTTCCTTTTGTTGTAAAGTTTGTTTATGGCAAGGGACCACCAGATTGGCTTCCTTTTTTTTTGGAGGAGAGCATCTTGGTTCTATTGGGGATGGCACGATTCATGCACGAGTGGATGTGCTCGTACAGTGCCTTAGTGTAGGATTCAGCAGTCGAACTTTCAGTTCCCGTCTGCATGGGTGTCATGAAGTTTGTCACTTCTGACTTGAGTAGCATGCAGTTGGTTTTGGAGAAGTTTTTTATGGATGTATCCTTACTGGGGGGTGAGGGTGGTATGTGGATGTGAAGGGTGATTAGCTTATGGTCAGTCCTGAACAACGAGGGGGTGACCATAGGTGTGGAGCATCAATTTCCCATGTTGGTAATGACCAGGTCCAGGATGTTGGAGCCCCTGGTGGGACTAAGGATTAGTAGATCCTGGGCGTTGGAATTTAAGGTGTTGGTGCACGAGTAGTTTTCCCAGTTAATGGCAGGGTAGTTGAAATCACCCAGTATTAGGGTGTTTGGTTGTATCTTAATATTTTCTAGTATGTTTAGAAAGGTGTAGTGAGACTCTTTGGGCATGGTGGGGGATCTGTAGCAAGCTACAATTTAGATTACAGTCTTACCTAGTGTTAGTTGCACCTGAAGAATTTCAGACACATTGTGTTGGGCAACTAGCCTGGCTTTGTGAATATCCTTGGTGAATATGGACACTCCTACTTTGTGTGATCTCAGGTTAGTGCCAAACTGACAGGAAGCGGAAGAAAAAAATTGGGGGGCAATAGATGTCAGTCAGAAGCTCTTTATTCAAAATCCACAGTGGGGGAAACCTTGCATTTCTCATAAGTTATAAACTGTTTTTCATTAGAAATGAATTGATTTTTCATCCATTATTGGGTCATGAGGAGACAGTGGGAAGTGCATCCATGGAAACTACCCTAGTGGGATACAACCTGGAGTGTCAGTGCCAGTTCTTCCACATACATGCATCTCATACATGACAATTTCTGGCCAAGTCACCAGGAGACCAGTGAAGGCTTAGTGGCTGAAATCTGTTTTGGGGGTCCTGCTTTTCTCGCCACCCCTGATCTGAATAAGGCACACCTGATAGGGTTCAGGAGATTCCTGTAAGTTCTTTTTATGCTATATGGTCTCACACAAATTGCCCAGACATAGGATGTATGTATGTTATTTGGTATTTCATGTGATTTGTGCTTGCAGCTGCAAGTGTCAGACTGTATCCTTATGAATTATTTGCTGTGGTCAGTAATCCTTAGATATGCCTCTCAAGACCAGGTGCTGCATCTGGTGTGCACATGCTCAAGTTAAGGAGGTATGATTTTTGCCGATTTCTCACTTATTGGCTTGCATGTCAGGCAAGCCTTGCCTTCCATATTGCAGTTAGGCTTGTGACAGTACGTCCCACTCCATTACCTTCCCCTGATAAGGGAATTTAGAGGAACCAAAGTTCTTTGTACTTGAGACAAAGATAATATGATCATCTCTCCTTATAGCTGTCCCCAGTTGCTACATGTTTGGAGATGCTCAGGATAATGAAGTCCAGTGTGGACTGGATGGATTCCAGCGTGTAGCTCACAAGACATTTCCTGCAGCAGCACTTTGCCGTAGAGGAGTATGGCTGAAAAGCATAACCGCTGCAGCTGTACAGTATGAGCAGAAATGTTTTAAATTTTGGTGATCCTTACAGATAGCTACCCGGCTGTATTCTAGCAGAGACAGCCGCGCTAGATGTGTAACACATTCCTTATTCTCATTCAAGGAGTGCATTTTTATCATTGGCTGTGCAGCGGCTATGCTTTTCAGCCATACTGCTTTACGGCAAAGTGCTGCTGCAGCCATTTGGTTTTGGAGATGTAGCTCGCAAGGAAATGTCTTGCGAGCTACACGCTGGAACCCGGACTGGACTGATTTATCTCTGTCTTCTCTCCAGAACTTCTTAAATAATTCGAGAAGAAATAGAGAGGGACCAAGGTGCACCCACACCTACGAACATTTCCACTGTCCTAAAATATTCCATATTTGCAATCTGGAATTATGCAAATTCAGTTCATTCAGCTCCCATTATGGTAGCTGTCCTCTGTAAACTTCCCATTGGAGGATGAGAAAGGAAAATGCCAGCAGAGCTCCTCCAAGTGACAACCTGCTGTATGCCTTTTTTGCATTCAGTCTTATACCCATTGGAGGCTTTTGGATGGACAGGGTACCTAACAACTGAGTCTTAAATTATTTTTAGATCTAAAATCTTTCTTCTCAGGGATACTGTCAAAAGCATTGCAAAAAAAAATTTGGGTCCACTAAAGAAGTCTATGTTCTTAGATTGACCTCTAAAGTTTAAGATAATTCTAAAAAATTAGAAAATGAACATAAAAAAAAAACAAGGAATATTATCTCCGCAAACCATCTTTCTTCCCCAATTATCACTAAAGATCATTTACTGAAAGTGCTAGCCAAGATCATGAGACCTGGCTGTATACTTGGTTGCTTAATTAATAGCACTAAATATGTCTTGCAGATGCACTCCTCAAACTGCTTAACTTAAATTTAGTTACTAGTTTTGCCTCTGATGAGTGAAGCACTGCAGTGGTGATGCCTCCTTCTCATGGTGAACTTACAGCTGACACTGGGAATTACAGACATTTCAGCCTTACAGGCCTCGTCTTCAAAACTGAGTAACATATTATAACCGAACTCATAAAGTGTGATATTTACAATCTTGTTTGAATTTAACCCAGCAAGTCCACCTTTGTGAAGGGTTGATCTCTGTTGAACTTATTTGAAAGGGTTACAGAGGCTCTAGGTGGTGGCCATGCTGTATATGCAGTGTATTTTGACCTGGCCAAGGCCTTTGATACTGTTCCCCTTGCTACCATCAGAAAAAGTTTTAAAAATGAACCCGTATGTGGAAAGATGGATAGCAAACTGGCTGAAAAGACAGATCCTGCAAAGTGCAAGTTGCAGGTACCTCATCAAAAAGAATGAAAGTGACCAGTGGTGACCCTCAAGGCTTGGTGCTGGGACCTCTCCTTTTTGGTATATACATCTTAGATGTTCTTTGTGTTTTACTGTTGCAGTCATCACATTTGGGTTATCTGCCTGTAGGTAGCCCTCAGCCGGGCTGAATAACAGAGTCTTCGGATTTGTGCATCCAATGCTGTCACTTCCATGATGTCACTTCCATGATGTCAGATCATCGGGGTATAAAACATGCAGCCAACGCCATTACATCAGTCTTTCTTGCCGTGCGGTGCCAGAAGCAGTTCGGAAGTGTCGGTTGGCAGACTCTTGAAATTTTTGTTTTCAAGTTTCAGACCTGAAATCTTCAAAAAGATAAGTACCCCGTCGGGGATTCTTTTTTCTTGCTCTAACCAATGTCAGAAAAAATTAACAATTGTCTTGCCTCTGGAAAGCAAATACCTCATAGAGATTTTCATTCTTACTATGTCACCTGTTTAGGCCCTGACCACGATGTCCCTCGCTGTTGGTTTTGTGCCTTGTTCAATGCCAGAACTATTCGTTTTCGGGCTATTTTTGTAGCTAAATACTTTCGTTCTCGATCTCCGTACTCCGAAATGGCTTCGTTAAGCCATCCAACTACCGATCTCCCAAAAAAACAAAAGGATAAAAACAGAGACAGTCCACATAAGTCCAAAACTGCCGACAATGCTTCCGATAAGCTAATCGCCAGTCCGCCGGTACTCAGTGAGGCACTTTTGCAGTCCCTGATACCCGTTGCTACAGATTCGCAGGCCTCTACTGAGACCCATTTGGAGTCCGGTATGCCACAAGATGCTTCTTTGACTATGGAACCTGCAGCTGTCTCTACCTTGGATGGGTCCGTAGCCACTGGCAGGCACTTGCTTATGAGGGTGTATTCAGGCCTACCAATTTTCATATCAAACCGATGACTTCATTTCAAGCTAAAAATAACGAATTCCTCAGGCCTAAAGCTTGTACTAAGCCTAGAAAACCAACGACCAAAGTGCATTCTCAGACCCATATGCCTTAAAAACAAATGATTAGAATGGCTGAAGACCTTAATTAGGGGAAGCCAGCCTTCCCCCTCTAAGAGACCTAGAACTGATTTGTTTTCTTATTCTTCTGATCAGGAATCTGATATCTCTGTTCCTTCTGACTACCAGGATTTACCCTCATCTACTTATGAGGATTCTGATGCAGAGGATTCCATTCCCTCTGCTTCCCCTCCAGAAGAGTTTTCTTTTGGTGAAACCTTGCATACCCTTAGGGAGCATTTCCGCTGGGAAAGCCAGGACCATATTCAATCCAAAAAGAGACTTAGGGAATTTTTAAACCTATCTCAACACAGGCCTCTAGCTATCCCTCCTGTTCTGGAGATTGTAGATGAGTTTTCTTGGAGCTAGGTAAACATACTTTGCAATGTGGTTTTGATGCTTTAGAAGCATCTTGCAGGGCTGCTGTCACTGGGTCTGTACTGTAAAGCTAAATTACTGGATGCACCCTTACACCAAGAGTGCCTTTTTGGCAACAAAGCAGAAGAAGTCCTCAAAAGGATGTAGGAAAAAGCTAAATCTATGCAAACTGTTAAAGATTTCTTACAAGTACAGTCACCTAGATTCAGTAAGCATTGGCTTTCAAAGAACTGGTCCTTTCCAGTCCCTTCAAGGCCTTCTCAGTCCAATCCCAGGAGCAGCAGACCGCCAAGACTTCAGTCTCAGGCTGTGCACAGATCTAAGCAGTGGGGGGCCCCCACTTCCAAAGCAGGGAGTAGTAAGCCACCCCCCTATGGAAAAATGGCACAATGACTTATCCTTACCTCTGCCAAGCCTTGCTCAACTACTTGCTTCCTTAGGAGGAAAGTTCGCCCTGCATGCAAAAAACTCGGAACTCATTACCCAAGACAAATGGGTTTTAAACATAGTTTTCCCTAGGATACAGATTCCACTTCCACTCACTCCCAACCCCAAGTTGATGGCCAGACCTTCCCCCAAACCAGTGGGCGGAGGCCCAAAAACAAGTGCGCTCTCTTCTCAGTATCAGGACTGTTCAACCTGTTCCAGCAGAACAAAGGGGACAAGGTTTTTATTCAAGACCATTCCTGGTTCCCAGAAAAGAAAACTCCTGGTGTCCTGTCCTGGACCTTTCTATTCTCATCACCTTTCTGGTGGTTCCAAAATGCTAACTCGCCAGCAGCTTCTTTCTATGCTAGCCAAGGATGCCTGGCTGGCAACTCTAGACTTAAAAGAAGCTTACCTGCACATCCCAGTAAGGGAATCCTGCAAAAAATTCCTATGCTTCAGGGCAGGCTCCATGCACCATCAGTTCTCTGCACTGCCTTTTGGCCTATCTACTGTGTCCGGGGTATTTACAAAGTGCCTAGCTCCTGCCATTGCATTTTGCAGGCAGAGAAATATTCAGATTTACCCATATTTGTACGATTGCCTGATTCAGGCAAAGAGTCAGGACTTGCTATTGCAACATCTAGAATTTGTAAAGAGACTTCTAATTTCACTGGGGTACACCATCAATGGGAAAAAAATCACACCTATTACCCAGCCAACAGATTGTATTCCTGGGAGCAAGCTTGAACACAATTTCCCAGATGGCATTCCTCACTCCAGAGAAACAAGTTCATTTGACAACCTACTTCAGACTACTGGCCACAAAAACCCAGCTATCTGCAAGGACAATCCTGCAGGCCCTGGGGTTCATGGCCTCTTGCATTCTGTTAATTCCATATGCAAGACTGCATATGAGGAAACTTCAATGGTACCTAAAAAGTCTATGGTGTCAACATTCTCAGGACCTGGAAACAATGATTCCTGTTATCCCTTGTTTAAGGGCAGAGTTCCTTTGGTGGGCAGAGGCCTGCTACCACAACAAAGGAGTCCCTTTCACTCTACTCCCTGCCACCCAAACCCTAACAACAGACACATCAGACTATGCATGCGGGGCTCACGTGGCAGGGAGTGCACTCAGGGCAAATGGAACCCAAAACAGATGCACCTGCATATCAATCAAAAGAAATGTTAGCTGTACAGAATGCTCTGACAGCCTTCAGAGACCTTATTCTTCCAGGACAACTACTGGTAAAGACAGACAACACCACAGTTACGTGGTACATAAACAAGCAGGGGGGAACCCATTCCTACCCACTCTGCAGACTAGCCATGGCTCTGTAGAACACAGCCTTGAGCTACCAAGTGAACCTACAAGCTCAATTCCTGCCAGGCAAACTAAATTCTCTGGCAGACGACTTAAGCAGAAATCTCATGGACCCACACAAATGGAAACTGGAACCCAAAATATTCAAGCTGTTGAGGAACAAATGGGGTCTTCGGAGGTAGACCTGTTTGCCTCCTCTCAGAACTACCAGTTGAACAAATTCTGCACCAAAACTCCCCACAGTCAAGCTTGGAAAGTGGATGCCCTGTCTTTTACCTGGAAAAGCCTCTCAGTTTATGCCTCTGCCTCTCCTCTCGAAGGTTCTACTAAATATCAAACAGGACAAGCCAAGGACAATACTGATTGCACCAGACTGGCCATGGCAGAACTGGTACCCCCTTTTGTGCAGTCTGACAGTGCTACAACCTTGGCATATGCCTCAGACCCCTTCCCTATTGTCCCAGCAGGCAGGCCAGATTCTGCACCCTCAACTTCAAACCCTCAACCTTGCAGCCTGGCTAATTCCCTGACCTCACCTCCAGTAACCCTCAGTAAGCAGGTGCTGGATGTCATTCTTGAAGCAAAGAGGCCTAGTACTAGAAAATCCTATTCAGAAAAGTGGAAAAGATACTGTTCCTGGAGCCAGGCTCAGGGGATGGGCACAACGGTGCCCAGCTTACCTCATATTCTAGATTATTTAACAGAAATGCTCCATAAGGGCCTGTCTTTCTTTTCAGTTAAGATTCATGCCACTGCCATATCAGCACATTATAATACTGACCCACCCCTCCTCTCTCATCCCCAGCTAAAACAATTCCTTAGAGGGGCCAAAAATTTAAGACACCCCCCCCCCAAGAAGGGCTCCCACTCCAGCCTGGGACCTTAACTTTGTATTGGAAAAACTCACTCTTCCTCCCTTTGAACCAGCTGCTACAGCAGAGTTGAAATTCCTTTCTTGGAAAACAGCTTTACTTGTAGCCATCACTTCAGCAAGAAGTGTCTGAACTGCAGGCCCTCATGGCAGTGGAACCCTTCATTATCTTCTATGCGGACAGGATTTCCCTCAGGACTAATCCTTTCTTTATGCCCAAGGTGGTGTCTAGTGTGGCTCTAAACCAGTCCATTAATTTGCCTACTTTTTTCGCTAATCCTCAGAATAAAGGGGAAAGGATACTGTATTCTCTGGATGTGCACAGGCAGCTTAGATTCTGTTTGGACAGGACTACGCCTCTCAGAAAATCTGACCAGCTGCTAGTTAGCTTTGCTGCAGGGGCAGAGGGGAAGGCCATTTCAAAACAAACCATTTCCAAATGGATAGCACATTGCATCAATTTCTGCTACAAACACCATGGAAAACCTACCCCACAAGGGGTAAGAACACATTCCACCAGGGCTACATCGACCTCTACTGAATTTCTCAGAGGAGTCCCTTACCAGGGACATCCTGGAAGCTACAACCTGGAGCTCTGTACATACTTTCACCAAGTATTACCACCTGCCTATCTTTTCTAAATCCAGAGCTGGATTTGCCACGGCAGTTTTACAGGGCCTTATTACTAGCCCTAATGCTCTTTAACTACCTCCATCCTTCCTTAGCTTTGGGAATCAACCCAAATGTGATGACTGCAACAGTGAAATGTGAAGAACATAGTACAGTTGTGTACACTTACCAAAAATGTAGATGTTCGAGTGTATTCACTGTTGCAGTCCTGGTTACCCTCCCTTCAGCCCCCTGACTTCTCTTGACTTTTACCTTTCCTCCTTATTTGGCATATATTATATCATGTGTATTTACTTTTTGCTGGGGGTGTTCCATACCATATAATTGCTTCCTGTTGTGGGGGCACCTGACATCTCGGGCAAGAAAAACTGATGTAATGGCATCGGCTGCATGTTTTACACCCCTGGTGACCTGACATCATGGAAGAAGCGATAGCATCCGACGCACAAATCTGAAGAGTCTGGTATTCAGGCCGGCTGAGGGCTACCTGCATGCAGATAACCCAAATTCCGATATTGGATTGTGATAAAAAGAGAATGGCCATGTAATGCATTTCACCTTTGCTCCAAACAAACATTTGCTGCACTTCAAAAGTATTCCAAGTTGCTTAGCACAAATCACACTACTTCTGGAAAGTCAAAATGAAAAGCAAATAACGGTATGCAGCATGTCATTTTACTTCACATACAACCCAGTGATTGCACAATGTCTGTCTGTGCATATCGGGTATTAAGTAGTGCAGCTTATGTCTCTCAAATGCACACTAGGCCTGCAAAGCCAGATAGTAGTGACTGCTTAAAACTGATCAAAAGAGAAAAGCATCGGTTACATTCATCCAGCCAACCCTATAACTCTCAACCCCTTACCTCTACAATCAGGTACAAATCCAGAAGCATGAGGACTTAAGACAATAAGAGAAAGTGAAATATGAGACCCAGCCCCATATTGACAAATCAAAAAAAAATCAGAGACATGTTTTACAATATTAGTACTATTAACATGAGAAGTTGAAAGAACAAGACATTATGAAATAACATACATTTTCCTGAAGGAAAAGATTATAACTCAAATTATTGTCCTTATTGTTAGGTGTAAGCCATCACCTTTTCTCCCCTAAGTACTTGTGAGCCAAAATCACCTTCAGTTAAGAGGTATGCCCAACCTCCACCCAGCTCTTATAGCCATGAGGTTTGATGGTCACATAATAACTTTCAACTTTGATAGTCCACACACAAAAATATTTCAAGTTGTTCCACACAAGTCACTATAAACATTGCAAGAAATGTCTGGATGATCACCGCCAGCATTATGAGGGGAAATAATAATAATTCTTACCTCAGTCACTGCTTTCTGTCTCACACCTTTCCATTGAAATATCAGCTTAAACCAAGAAAGATCATCCAAATATCGATAAATGTCCCCACTCCCAGGCTTCAGATACAGCTGATTAGTAAAGATGGACATTAAGGAGTTTTATTGGGAAAAAAAGCATCACATTGATAGAGATGCTCGATAAGGAGTGCTCCAACTTTGAGCCTACTAATTTAAATTTAAATGTGAATTTTCTTCTTGACATCACAACACTCATGTCTAAGGTGACATTGCTTGACTTGACATGAATACATGAATGGACAAATTAAGTAAAGCATCCCCCCCCAGGCATCCATCATGTTAAGAGACGGGAGCATCTTGTTGAAGAAGAGTGCTGTCTCTCTCTCTCTTTTTTTTTGAGCAACTAAACTGTATATGTTGTTGCTCTGAAAAATACATAAATTTAAAAAAGCTTGCTTCCAGCTTTTCCAAGCATGGCTTCCTTAGGCGGTTGCCTTGTTCACCTGTGCGTAAGAATGACCTTGGGTGGAGGGGCAGGTTTATAACCCAGCACCCCCCTTTGCATGCTAAACAGTGCAACTCGTTATCTTCCTTTGAACGTAGACTAGATGGGTATCCACATATTTTACTCAGCAATTGACCTCTTGCAGAAAAGTGTTAGGCTTAAGGGAGGGTACCTGCAAGGTGTGAATGGTCATGAGACTCATTGCCTTTGGGAATATCTGTGAATCTACCCACTCCATTTAGGAGGCAATAGAAACTGCTCAGTATTATAAATAACCTTCTTGCTTGACTTCAATCGTAGTCAACAAAAGCATCTACAAAACCTCAAGGCCAAAGTAAACACTGCTGTTCTTGTCCAGTAAAATATCTAATTTCCTTGCCCCTGAAGTAAGATCTGCCATTGATTAAGATGTGCTTCTCCCATCACTTTGGAAAATCTTCTCTATTTCTGTCATAGCCACTGCATCAAAAAAGAATCTCAAAGATCTACAATCCACCTGCAGTAACATCTGCAGTTTTGTTATCCTAGCCCCCCTCCCCAAAGAACACCACTGCTTCATCCTTAATAAAGCCAAATGGCTGCTTTCATATCTCAGAGCCACTCTATTTGTAGTAGGCCTAACCTTCAGCCTTACTAACGTTAACTCATTCTTCTTGTCAGGCAGACTATATAACCAAACCACTCCGTACAATCTTAGATACTTTCCAATATATACCTCCACGCTCATCTTTCAGAACTCAACTCTACTGAGCATGTATTTTCCCTACAATCTGGGACCCCACCCCTTCACATATAAAAATTAATATTCCTAAATTTCATTCAGAACTAAAGCCCTTCTTAGTCAGACAAGCTTGCTGTAAGTGCTTGCATATCATTGGAATTATATATAAATCCATTCAAATGTCCCACTTCTCAGCACATATTGTATTGTAATTGCAACTGTTCTGCTTGGCAAATTTACAGATATACTATGATTATTGTTTGTGAAATTGTAATTGTTTAAAAATATATAGTCTGGCAGTAATAGCATTATACTGTGACTGTTGCATTATTTTTGATCTGATTGGAAATTTCATGTATTCCTGGGTTGAATTTGAAAAATGGCTAGTTCATAGGTTTTTAGGTAGTTACTTGTCAATGTGGTCCAGAATGACCATTGAGGAGCCTAGCCTAAACTTCCCAGTCAGGGCGTCAGGGTACAAATGCATGACCCGACGTCATATCTTCAGTCTTTTTTGCCGCATGGTCCCGCAGAAGAGCAGCATTGCAAGATTGGCGGGTTGAGATTTTTGATTTTTTTTTTCAAGTTTCAGACCGAGTTCTGGCTCCACCGGAGGTTTCTGTGTTCCCAGGGTGAGACTTTATTATTGCAAGAATTAGCCAGGGGCTAAAGGTGTTAAGGCTTCTGTTGTTAAGAATCCGTTCCTGCAGACAAAGAGGCTAGGGAGCCTTGGATAGATGGGAAAAAGTCTTCCACTCTTGCTATGAGGGCTTTGAATTGCCAGTTTCACATGTTGAAATACCAAACTATCTCCCTCAATTGAAGGAAGTCTAAGATTGATGCTCAGAAGGTATTGATTGTAAAGAGTTGCAAGATTTAGTACATGTTTCTGAACAGGTGTAGCTGTAGCATTCTTTTGCAATGTGGTTTTGATGCTGTGGCCTAGGGTGGCTGCCACTGGATCAAAATTTATCTGAACATGTTAAAACAAGGATTTTTAGATGCTCCTTTACAATCTGGTGGGCTGACTGCAAGGACAGTCCTTCAAGCCTTAGGGTTCATGGCATCTTATTATCTGGTGCTTCCCAATGCCACTGCATATATGAGGAAGCTGCAATGGTATCTCAAAAATGTATGGAGCACTGCCTGGATCTGGATGACACTGTCATTCAAATAATACCTTGCATTCAAAAGGAATTTTGTGGGTGGGGGTCACCCAGTCACCTAAACACTCTCTCCCAAAGGTACTTCTAAAGGTCAGACAGGACAAACCAAGGATGATTTTAATAGCTCCTCGATTGGCCTCGACAGCACTGTACCCATTACTGAGAAGTCTAGTGAAGGGAAGCCTCCATGGCCTTGCCTTCATTTCCACTGTGTTGTCACAGGAGGACAGCATTTGCTCAATGTCAAGCTTCTCTCTCTACCCACCACAGCCTGGCATATTCTGTTTTGAACCATAGTGGTCACTTCCTTCCTCAGCAAGTTTTGATGTTATTTTGAAGCTAGGCAGCAAAAGATTTTGATGTTCTGAGCCCTAATTTGTGTGGCTCTTCATATCTTTTACTGAGTTACTAGACAAAAGGTGTCTTTCTCTTCTATTTCATCCTTTGTTCAAGCAATTTCTTAGAGGGGCAAAGAATATAAGACCCCCCCCAGAGGCTCCTACTCCTGCTTGGGATCTCAATTTTGTGTGGAGAAACTCACTCTACAACCTTTTGAGCCTGCAGCTACTTTGAGTTTAAATATTATTTGTGAAGACTAAAGATTTTGCACACTTTAGATGTACACACAGGCAGTTTATATTATTTGGACAGAACTAAAGGGGTTCAGCAGTCTCATTTTGACCTTTATTTTTAGGGTCTTCTGACATCTGGGGCAAGAAAAAGTGAGGGGATATGCGTCGTCATGGCATTTGTGTACTTGTATCCTGATGTCAGTCCGGACTACCCAAGTGTAAGGACTGCAGCAATGTGGATCCTCGAACATCTACATTTATGGTAGGTACAAAACTGTACTTTATCCTGGAGCAGTGTCTTTTTAAGTGACTTTAGAGTCACATGGTAAGCAGTTGGAGGCTGAGAGAATCAAACTGTGGACTATAGGAAGCAGTTCATTAACAGCTCATAGACTTAGTCCTCTACACTAACTGTCAGTGGGATAAGTGCACTACCCCGGTCAACAAATACAAATAAATAAATTATCACCTTTATGCATAGGAGGCTATAACTTCAGGTAAACAAGTCTTACAGAAACAGGTCACAGTTGCACAGCAGAATTTCTACAAGAGACCTTTATCACTTTCCATTCCTCACATCCCGTCACACATGCCTTGTTAGTTATGAATACACCTCTTGACAGAAGGACAGTGCATTGGTAACTCCCACTCAAGGAGGACACAGTTTCTAGTTCAGGCTCTTCTTGGCTTCTAAAATGGGCAGCACTCACATCAGTACTAGGTTTTGTCATATTTGACAGTATTTGTCCTAACCAAGAAGTTCAGAAAAATAATGTTAAAAGCAGTTCTTCTATTCATATAAAAAGGTCTTATGTAGCAGCCCTGAACAAGAATGAACCATACCTTCATACTCAGTAAGGCCCTCCCACAGACAGTTTCTGAGATCATAGGTGGCTCATAACTTTGTTTACATGTCTGACATTTTGGTTCACCACAGCCCACAGAGTATTTACCAGTGCTTTATCTCTAGTAGTTATACATCAAAGTAAATAAAACATATCCATTTTCCTGTATTTGGACAGTTGTCTGCAGGCAGCCCAGTCCCAGGAGCAACTGCTGCGACACATCAGTTTAACAGTGTATTTGATGTGGTCTCTTGATCTCCATTAACTATAAGAAGTCCTGCTTGACTCCCTGCTTCTTCTGTCACCTTTCTAGGATCTATAAATAAAGCTCAATCGGACAAAATTATTTCTTGTTTAGAGCAAATAGAATTCTAAACTATAAAAACAGATTTCTGGCAGCAGCGGGCCATCAGCGTAAGTCAGTAGTTAAAGACTCATGGCTATATGTCATCTTCATTTTCTTGGTTCCTTATACAAGTCTGCATATGAAAAGATGTCAGAGAGTTTTCAGGAATGTTTGGAACTGGTTGGCCAGATTTCTTAGAGGCAGTGATGATTTTGCTCTCTTATATTCAGTAAAAAAAAAAAAAAATGTCTCCACTCAGCCTATCCAAAGGACTATCCAACAGTCTTAGTAACTAATAGCAGTACCATTCTGAACCCATTCAGCAACCTTCTAGTGCCAGGCAAGGGGTCTTAAAGAGAAAAATCTCTTCACATCAACCTGAAGGAAATGAAAATGAATTCTGAGTGTTGACTGCACTTCAGTGTGTCGTTCTCCTGGGTAATTTATAAACTTGTACAAACAACACAGAAATGTGATGCATGAAAAATGGGGTGATTGGAGCACCATATTTTTCCATATCTGTATACAGACACTTCTGATCTGGCATGGGACCACTCAGTGCAATCTTCAGTTCAATGGTGCTTGTCTTTTGGGGTTGAAAAACTAGCTGTAAGGCTTCGGCAGACAAATAAATCTTAATGGAGTTTAGATTCACTGATTTATCCAAAGATTATACAAAAGTTATGTATGCCAAAGGTTAACTGGTTTTTAGAAATTAACTCTCCATACCTTTTGCTTTCTCATTCCTCTCAAGACAGTATGGAAGGTTGATAACTTAAACTGTACCATATACCTGTTTTACATTTGTTGTGATCCAGAAGGTACTTCTCAAAGTTAAACAGGACAGGGCCAACCTCATTTTCCTAGCTTTATCTAGTCTGGGACCACCATGTTTTTTCTTTTGAGTAATCCATTTTTACTCAGTGATGTTGTTCTCTGTACATATCATTACTAAATGTTTGTAGGATAAAATGCTGCACTGCGGTGCCACGGTACTGAAGCTTTTAATTTAAAAGCTAGCATTTTTATTCCTAATAACGATTCCTTTTCCAGCCAAGGTTTAAACATCATAAAAGAAGCTGGATGACTTATTATAAGACCATCTTAACTTCGGAAGTAGAAAACAGATGCCTCTTGGACAGCTATAAAAGGCTTAGTACAACTAATGTGCCCAGTTCCATGGACCTTTTACAGTGGGAGGTTGGCATAGTGGTTAAGGTGTTTACCTTATAGGGATAAGGTGCAGTGTTTGATTCTCATAATTGCCTGGGCTTGGAATGGCTCACAAGGGCAGTTAGTCTGGTACTAATTTATCAGTAATCTCCGTGGTGCGTTCTATAAGTCTGTAATGCTGTAGTGTGATAAACTAGTTAGGAGTTCTATTCCCAGACATGACAAGTGTGTGTGTTTGTCTATGTAGGGAGCAATGCTTTACATCTGGGATGGCTTAGTGGTTAACTGTTGTGACTAAAGTGTACAGGGTCCTGGGTTCAAGACTTGCAAGGGCTGTTTATTATGGTTCTGCTGGACAGATGCACAAGGAACTCATCTAAGGGGGCGGCGAAAGCCAACACAATTCCAGCTAGGCTTATAAATGCCTTCAGGCATATAGCCTAGTACCTACCTATGAACCTATTACAAAGGAGGCATAATTACAGTATATCCACTTTATATTGTACATTGCCACTGATCCTAATTCTTCAAGATGTCTCACTAACTCCCCCACCTGTCTTTCAGTATAACATAATTTACCTCTAATTACTGTACAACAGACACTGCTTTCCTTTTACTCAGGTGCATAGGTGCAGCATAACAGACCTTGCTTATTTTCCCTCCAAGTACTATGCAATGGACCCTGCTATAATTAGCACAGCTAGGTAGGTGCACCAATACACTTTACATACAAATACTGTACAACATATATGAGTACTGTAAAGCATACTGTTTGATCCTTTAATGCAGCTGCATAACTGGTGTGACATTCTTTACCTATAAGTACTATACTATAGACAATATAAACCTCTAACACAAATACATGTTTGCAGCACTGGTATTACAATGCATAGCATGAGGGCATTATAACACTTCTGTCACCACCACCACCGTCTTGAAATTTCTTGGCAATGTGTATAGTAGGCAGATTTGTACCATGCCTTCAGGCAGTGGTACTGCATAGAGATGGTAGGTATGTACCATGCCACTGTTATCACCTTTTTCCAGTTTTATGAGATACTAATAAATTTCACAGGTGACAGGTGTGTGCTGTAACATTATCATCATCCTTCTTTCCCTTTGCAGATTGATGGTATAGTCCATAGCTGTCAATTGTGGACTGTGTTTTTAGATAATAGGTATTGCATATGGGTGGCATGTGTACACTGTGCCATTACTAATGCCATTCTATCCATTCATAAGTTACTGATGCATTGCACAGGTGGCAGCTGTATACTGTAGAAGTACAGCCATCAAAGTTATAATCAGCCCTTAGCTACACTAAGATCAACATGCTGTCAACTAATTCTGTCTGCAGAGGTAACAGGGGTACTACCATGTACCACTACTACCTTTATGTGATCTACAAGCTCAGCAGTTTATTTACTGCATAGGTGGATGTGGTGCATAGGATTACCACTATTATTAAAACTTCAGTATACTCTTAGCCTTCTCATCAGACAAACTAAAGTCAAATACATCCAAAAGTATGTAGCACAAAGAATCTGGTTGCAGCTGTGCATTGTACTGCTACTCTATATGTGCACTGTTCTACTGCCTAGACTGTATGTCTGCTGTCCTACTAGCCGGTCTGTGTGTGTGCTGTACTACCCATTCTTGTGTCTGATATATTATTGCCCATTCTGTGTGTGGTGTACTACTACCAGTCTATGTGCATACTGTCCTAGTGCCCACTCTGTGTATGCTGTATTTCTACCTATTATGTGTGTGCTGTACTACATTCTCTGTGTGTTCTGTACTACTTCTACCCACTCTATGCGTGCTTTGCTATCCACTCTGAGTACACTATATTACTACCCAATCTGTGTGTGCTATACCACTACCCACTTAGTGTATGTTATATTGCTACCCTCTCTGTGTACACTGCACTACCACCTGCTCTGTGTATGATATATTGCTACCCACTGTGAGTATGCTATATTGCTACCCATTCTAAGTATACTGTACTGCTACCCATCCTCTGTGTGCTGTAGTACTACCCAGTATGTGTGTACTATACTACCACCCGCTCTGTGCACGCTGCGCTGCTGCCCACTCTGTGTGCCCTGTCCTGCCACCTGCCCAGTGCACGCTGTGCTGCCACCCACTCTGTGCACACTGTGCTGCCATCCAGTATCTGTGCTGCCACCCACTCTGTGTGTGCGTGATGCGCTGCCACCCACTCTGTGTGTGCATGCTGCACTGCCACCCACTCTGTGTGTGCTGCCACCTACTCTGTGTGTGTGCTGCCACCCACTCTGCATGCGAGAGCTGCTCTGCCACCCACTCTGCATGCGAGAGCTGCTCTGCCACCCACTCTGCATGCGAGAGCTGCTCTGCCACCCACTCTGTGCGTGCATGCTGCGCTGCCACCCACTCTGTGTGCATGCTGCACTGCCACCCACTCTGTGCGTGCTGCGCTGCCACCCACTCTGTGCGTGTATGCTGTGCTGCCACCCACTCTGTGCGTGCATGCTGCGCTGCCACCCACTCTGTGCGTGCATGCTGCGCTGCCACCCACTCTGTGCGTGCTGCGCTGCCACCCACTCTGTGCGTGCTGCCACCCACTCTGTGCGTGCTGTGCTGCCACCCACTCTGTGTGCGTGCTGCCACCCACTCTGTGTGTGCTGCGCTGCCACCCACTCTGTGTGTGCTGCACTGCCACCCACTCTGTGTGTGTGCTGCGCTGCCACCACTCTGTGTGCATGCTGCGCTGCCACCCAATCTGTGTGTGTGCTGCACTGCCACCCACTCTGTGTGTGTGCTGCTCTGCCACCCACACTGTGTGTGCTGTACTGGCACCCTTTCTCTTTGTATACATGCTGTACTGCCACCCACTTTGTGTGTGCACATGCATGCTGCACTGCCACCCATTCTGTGTATGTCCACATACGTGCATGCTGCACTGCCACCAACTGTGTGTGCATGCGTGCTGTGCTGCCACCCACTCTGTGTGCGCTGCCACCCACTCTGTGTGTGCGTGCTGTGCTGCCACCCAATCTGTGCTTGCTGCACTGCCATCCACTCTGTACGTACGTGCTGCGCTGCCATCCACTCTGTGCATGCATGCTGCGCTGCCACCCACTCTGTGCATGCATGCTGCGCTGCCACCCACTCTGTGTGTGCTGCCTCCCACTCTGAGCGTGCGTTCTGCACTGCCACCCACTCTGTGCGTGCTGCCCTGCCACCCACTCTGTGCTGCGCTGCCACCCACTCTGTGCATGCTGCGCTGCCACCCACTGTGTGTGTATGTGTGTTGCACTGCCACCCACTGTGTGTGTGTGTTGCTGTGCTGCCATCCACTCTGTGTATGTGGTGCTTTGGTACTATCCAGTCTGTATGTACTCTACTGCTGCTCATTCTCTTTGTGTTATAGTATTACCCATTCTGTGCACTGTACTGTCTGCTATCCAGACTGACCTACCAGTCATCAAGACAGCATCTTACCCAGTCAGAAGCCCTGAATGATAAATTTGAAAATCGTTTTACAACTTTCACCCCAGTGCTTCCTTTTTTAATTTCTCTAAGTCTTTTGCGTTTCTAACACCATATCTTAGTATGCTTGTAAATTCTTTTTTTATAAGACCCATTGCTCCTACTACTACTGGAACTGTCTTGTTATCTTTGTTGCACATTGCCCTCATTTCTGCCTGCAAATCCTAGTATTTTCTGACTTTGTTTTTCTCTGTGCGTAAGACACTGTAGTCACTGGGTGTAGCATTTTCAGTGATCACTGTTTTTGTCTTCTTTTCATGGAATACTATATCTGATTTTCTCGTGTCTATTGTTTGAACTGTTGGTAATGGATGACCCATGTGATATAAATGTCATCATTTTCTATGATGCTTTGTGGCTTATGTTTCCAGTGTTTTTTCATTTAGTTCCATATTATAATGTTTCCACAATCCCCAATGCAACTATCTTGCCACATTATTATGCCTTTCAGTATGCAGTCCTTCTGCCATTAGTATATCACAATCAGCAACAAGATGTGCCACTGTTTCCAGTTCTGTTTTACAAAACCTACATCTGTCTGTTTCTCCCACATGTTTAATGGACTTTGTAAACCAACATGTACGTAGTCCACTATCGTGGGTTGCCAATATTAAGCTTTCATCTTTTGGCTTAAATTCTCCTCTCTTTAACCATTCTTGCATTCAGTCCTGATCAACATGAGGTTGTTCCAAGAGTTTTCTATACTTGCAACTATATTTGTGCATTTCCCACATTTCTTGCCTTCTTATCTGATCTGTCACTTTATATTCTTCCTTTTTTCGACACATTCAGTTGCTGCCTGATTTTTATCTACTTCTGGTTTGGTTTTCATTTCCGCTTGACACTGATATGCTTCTGCTAAACAAAGCAGAGAAGTCAGCTTACACGTATTCTCCTCATGTTTCAAAACTTTGACTACATTTGGGTCTTGTGAGGTCAGCAGATATCTATGCAGTGTCATGATTGCAGATCTATACATGCAATGAATTTCAAGAAGGCCCATACCTCCTTCAAAATGGGGAATATATAATCTTGGTATGCACTGATTTTTGTAAATATTTTAATGAGCATGAACCATCCTTCTTGTTTTCCTGTCCAACCTAGTCAACACCTTTTGAGAACAGTTAATCTCTCCAAAATTGCTTTAAAGGTTGCTTTTGCACAGTTATCAAGACCAAATGGCATTCTTATGTCATCTGAAAATGTTTTGACCATTTGCCATTGTTCTTTCAGTTCCTCATCTGATGAACTATACAGTTTTAAGTCATCTGCAAAAAGAACATAAGTCTCTATACTTTTTTGTTTTCTGGGAACCAAATTGTAGCCATGACCTAATCTGTTAAGTAGACAGCTTAATGGGTTAAAGGCAAGACAAAAGAGCAGCGGTGACAGAGAGTCACCCTGGAATATTCCCTGTTGAATTTTTATCCCTGGAATAATAATTTGTCCTTTATCATAGCTTAACTGCAAAGTGTTTTGCCACTGTTTCATAGTTGCTGTAATGTAATCAATCGGTGTAAGGTGTATCTTATACATTTTTAAGCACTCTTTTACCCATGAATATGAGATACTGTCAAATGCTTTTTTTGTAGTCTATCCATGCCATACTTAGATTCTTCCCCTTTTTACAGTTCTCCATTATGACTTTAACAGCAAATGATCCTTTGTTTCATGTGACTTTCTTTTATTACCCTTTTGTTCCATTGCCATGATTTAGTTTTCTTCTAAATGACTATAAACTCTGTCGGCATCAATTCCAGAGTATAGTTTATACATCTTTGGAAGGCAAGTTATTGATCTATAGTTTTTAGGGTAGCTTGCAGGTTCAGTCTTAAGTAGGAGTATCGTTTTTCTTTTTAACCAGGTTGGTGACTGTTCAGGGTGCGCATATAAATAGTTCTTAAGCATGGCTAAATCTTCATGTAAAGATGTTAATACTTTTAGGCAGAAGATAGGTACTACATCTGGGCCTGGTGTTTTCCAGTTAGGGGCTTTTCTTAACTTTGTTTCAATCTCTCTGGCCGTTTCTTCATCCCATTTCATATCCTGTACATTTGAACTTCTTATTCTTTCTTTTACTTCTTCTGCTCATTTAGCATCTTTGGTATGTTTCACAGGATCTTCATAGATATTTCTCCAAAATGAATCTATTTCTTCTTTTTTTAGTGGTGGTTCAATTCCTTTTGCCTTATTTCCCAATTCTCTATAAAACTTTTTTGGGTCATCAATAAATTGCTTATTTTATAGTTTTCCTTTATATTTATCTGCATATCTTCTAAGTTTTTCTGCCTGTGCTGATGTTCTGCCTCAGCTTTGGTGAGACTTTGCATCACTTACGGCCATGACCTTTGCTCTAAAATTCTTTAACTGATGATTTAAGTTCAGGAATAGAGTTTCATTGCTTTCTTTTTATTTTTACTTTCACTAGTTTCTTTGTGTTTTTTGTCTCTCGAGTACAAATGTTGAATTTTCTTGACATTCATTTCTACCAAGTTTTAGCCAACAAGTCTTGGTTCACATCAGGGTGAAGATGTCTACCTCTCAGATGCAGCAAAGTACATTGTTTCAGGTAAACCACATGTGGGGACATGTGTAGGGTGTTAGACTGGAGTACAGATGGCCCTGGGTTCTAATCCAGGACATGCATACATGGGTGGGAGGTTGGCTGGTAATGGTTAATGTGTTTGTAAAGTAAACACAAGGTGCAGGG